>NC_058419.1:59559103-59841515 GCF_002201575.2 Neomonachus schauinslandi
ATATATATATATATATATATATATATATATATATATATATATATATAGAGAGAGAGAGAGAGAGAGAGAGAGAGAGAGAGAGAAATAATACTTAGCCATCAATGAAAATGAAATCTTGCCATTTGCAACTACATGTATGGAGCCAGAGTGTATTATGCTAAGTGAAATAAGTCAGTCAGAGAAAGATAAATGCCGTATGATCTCATATGTGGAATTTAAGAAAGAAAACAGATGAACATACAGGAAGGGGAAAGAAAAAAAAAGGAGAGAGAGAAACAAAGCATAAAACTCTTAATGATAGAGAACAAACTGAGGGTTGATGGATCATGGTTGGGGGGGAATAGATTACATGGGTTATGGGTACTAAAGAAGGCACTTATTGTGATGAACACTGGGTGTTGTATGTAAGTGATGAAACACTGAATTCTACTCTAGACCCAGTATCGCATGGTATGTTAACTAAATGAAATTTAAATAAAAATAAATAAAAAGATAAAAACACACTGAAGGGAATAAATGGTATATGAAAGGAAGCAGAAGAATAGATCAACAAGTTGGATGGCAGAGTAATGGAAAGCAGCCAAGCTGAATAGCAAATTTTTTAAATGCTAATAAAAAATAAGAATAGGTTAAAGCAACTCAGTGACATTATCAAGTGTGATAACATTTGTATTATAGGAATCCCAGAAAAAGAAGAAATAGAAAAGGAGGAAGAAAAATTTTCTCAAAGAAATAATTGCTGAAAACTTCTCTGATCTGGGGAAGGAAACAAACATTCAGATCCAGGAGTCACAGAGAGTTCTAAACAAAATCAATCCAAAAAAGCCCACACTGAGACACATAATGATTAAAATGCCAAAAGTAGTGATAAAGAGAGGATTTTAAAATCAGCAAAATAAATAAATAAAATAAAACAGTTACACACAAGGGAAAACCCATAAGAATATCAGCTGGTTTGTCAGTAGAAACTTTGCAGGTTAGAAAAGTGTGGCATGATACATTCAAAGTGCTGAAAGGAGAAAAAAAGTGCAACCAAGAATATTCTATCCAGCAAGGCTATCTTTCACAATAGAAGGAAAGATGCAGAGTATGCAGACAAACAAAAGTTAAAGGAGTTAATCACCAATAAACCAGCCTTACAAGAAACGTTAAAGGGAATTATTTGAGTAGGAAGAAAAGTCAATAATCAAGAGTAAGAAAATTAGGAAAGGAAAAAAAAAATGAAGGTACACACAAACATATGTAGTATATTAATCAAAATATAAAGCCAGTTTGAAGGTTAAAGTGAAAAGGCAGTAAAAGCAATATATCTATAAAAATAAGTGAATGAATTCACAAAATAAGATGTAAAGTATGAAATTATATACATATTACATGGTGGGGGTTATAAATTCAGTGGTTTCACAATGGGTCAAAATTTAAGCAATCATCTATTTAATATAGACTATTATATGCATAGTATGTTATACATAAACATGATGGTAACCAAAAATCAAAACTTGTAACAGATACACAAAAAAAAAAAAAAAAAAAATGAGGAAGGAATTGAAGCATATCACAAAAGAAAGCCATCAAACCAAAAGGGTAGAGTGCAAGAGAAGAAGGGTACAGAAGGTAACTACAAAACCCTGTAAAACAAGTAACAAAATGCCAAAATTGCATACATGTCAATAATTACTCTGAATGTAAATGGACTAAATGCTCCTAACAGAAGACATAAGGCAAATTAAAGGATAAAAATACAAGACCCATCTATACTGCCTAAAAGGGACTCATTTCAGACCTAAAGACAGATGTATATTGAAAATAAAGGGGTGGAAAAACATTTATCATGTAAATGGAAGCACAAAGAAAGCTAGAGGAACAATACTTATATTGGACAAAATAGACTTTAAAACAAAGACCATAACAAGAAACAAAGAAAGACACTATATCATCATAAAAGGAAAAATGCAACATGATGATATAACAACTGTAAAAATTTACACACCCAAAAGGGGAGCATCCAAATATATCAAGCAAATTTAACAGACATAATGAAAGAAATCAATTGTAATACAATAAAAGTAAGGGACTTCCATACCCCACTTCCATCAATACATAAATCATTCAGACAGAAAATCAAAAAAGAAACAGTGGTTTTGAATGAAACAGATGGAGTAAACAGATATATTCAGAACATTCCATCCTGAAGCAGCAAAATACACATTCTTTTCAAGTGAACATGGGACATTCTCCAGAATACATCACACAGGAGGTCACAAATCTGGCCTCAACAAGTACAAAAAGATTGAGATCATACCGTACATACTTTCTGACCACAATACTGTGAAACTTGAAGTGGACCACAAGAAAAAAATCTGGAAAGAACACAAGTACATGGAGTCTAAATAACATGCTACTAAACAATGAATAGGTCAACCAAAAAATAATAAAATAAGTAAATAAAATAAAATGTAAAATAAAATAAAAATACTTGGGGATAAATGACAATAAAACACAATGATCCAATACCTTTGGGATGTAGCAAAAGTTGTTCTAAGGGGGAAAATTATAGATATTTATCAATGACATGTCTGACAAAGGGTTAATATCTAAATTCTATAAAGAACTTATCAAACTCAACACCCAAAAAATCAAATAACCCATTTAAGAAATGGGCAGAAGACATGAATAGACATTTTTCCATAGAGTACATCCAGATACCTAACAGACACATGAAAAGATGTTCAACATCACTCATCATCAGGGAAATACAAATCAAAATTACAATGAGATATCACCTCACACCAGTCAGAATAGCTAAAATTAATAAGACAGTAAACAAGGGGTGTTGTTGGGGATGGGGAGAAAGGGGAACCTTCTTACACTGTTGGTGGGAATGTAAACTGGGGCAGCCACTCTGGAAAACAGTATGGAGTTTCCTCAGAATGTTAAAAAGGACTCCCCTATGGTTCAACAATTGCATTCCTAGGTATTTACCCAAAGGATACAAAAATACTGATTTGATTGGACACACGCACACCAATGTTTATAGCAACATTTTCAACAAGAGCCAAATTATGGAAAGAGCCCAAATGTCTATTGGCTGACGAATGGATAAAGCAATTGTGGTATATGCTATGTGGTATATGGTATATATGGTATATATATGGTTATATACATATTTTTCATATATATATATAATAAGATATTATTCTGCCATAAAAAATAAAATCTTGTCATTTGCAATGACATGAATGGAACAAGAGAGTATTATGATAAGCAAATTAAGTCAGTCAGGGAAAGATAAAAATACCATATGATTTCACTCATATGTGGAATTTAAGAACAAAAGAGTTGAGAATGGGGTGGAGAAGAGAATCAAACCATAAAACTGATTTTTAAATATAGAGAACAAACTGAGGTTTGCTGGGAGGTGGGCAGGTGTTCTGGTTAAATGGATGATGGGTATTAAGGAGAGCACTTCTTGTGATGAGCACTGGGTGTTGTATGTAAGTGAGGAATAACTAAATTCTGCTCTTCAAACTAATACTACACTATATGTTAACTAACTGGAATTTAAATAGAAACTTGAAATAAAAAAAGAATTACCATATGATACACTAATTCCACTATTGGGTAAAACCCAAAGAAAATGAAACACTAATTTAAAAAGATATGCAACCTTATGTTTATTGAGGCATTATTTACAATAGTCAAGATATGGAAACAACTGAAGTGTTCATCCACAGATGAATTGATAAAGAAAATGTGAGATATATATTATTCAGCCATCAGAAAGGATGGATACCTACCATTTGCATCAACATGGATGGAACTGGAAGGGATTATGCTAAGTGAAATTAGTCAAGCAGAGAAAGACAATTACCATATGAGTTCACTCATATGTGGAACATAAAGAATAGAACAGAGGACCACGGGGGAAGGGAGGGAAAACTGAATGGGAAGAAATCAGAGAAGGAGACAAACCATAAAATATTCTGGACTCCGGTAAACAAACTGAGGTTTACAGAAGGGGGCGGTGGGGGGATGGGGTAGCCAGGTGATGGGTATTAAGGATGGTACATGTTGTGATAAGCGCTGGGTGTTATACACAACTAATGAATTATTGAACACTACATCAAAAACTAATGATGTACTATATGTTGGCTAACTGATCATAAAAAAAAAAGAAATTTTGCCATTTCGATAACCATGTGTGAATCTAGAGGGTATAATTGTAAGTGAAATAAGTCAGTGAGAGAAAGAAAAATGACATATAATTTCACTCGTGTGTGGAATTTATAAAACAATACAATGAAAAAAAAAGAGACCAAAAATATTTCTTAATTATAGAGAACAAACCTGTAGTTGACAGAGGTGAGATGGGTCAATGGATGGGTGAAACAGATGAAGGGGCTTAAAAATACACTTATTGTGATGAACACACAGTAATGTACAGAATTGTTGAATCATTATATTGTAGGCCTGAAAGTAATATAATACTGTATGTTAGTTATACTTAATAAAAACAAGATCAAATAATACATTTTCTTTAGGAAGCTCACTTTGCATATATTCATATAAGTACTTTAATGCAACAGGATGGAATATATTTACCGTGAAACTCTAAATTTAAAAAATTGAGTGTCTTTATTAATATAAGACACAGAATATCTCAGAACAAAGGAAAGTATCAGGTATCAAGAGGAATATTACATAATGTTAAAAGGGTCAATTCACAACAAAGATACAACATAATAATCTTAACTATACATATATTTAATGATAGAGTTTTAAACTACATAAAGCAAAACATGATAGAACTAAAATGAGAAATGGAGTATCTCTGGGATTTTTCACTAGTGCACAATTAAGCAAATTTCTTGAATTGGATTTTCATACATATTTGAAAAGTTTTCTAATTGCAAACTAATATTAGAAGTTTTCATACTTCTGTTTAAAAAGTAAAGTTTACTATCAATATACAAGTAATAAAGTTTTCTTTTACAAATAGACTAATGTGTTCTAAAACCTCTTATGTGTTTATTCAAGTTGATTTTCTAATCTTCCTAGAAGAAATGGGAGTAAAGAGTTGATGCTTCCTCCTCAGGGTCTATAGCAATGTTTGACATATCTCTTATGAAAATCCCAACTCTGACATTTTAATAAGCATTTTTGTTGAAAGTTCACATTTTACATTCTAGAGACGTGATCATCACTTCCAGACCTTTGAATGGGAATTACTGAATTTCTGCATTAATTTAATACTAAGGGAGACAAAATCAGTTAGACACATTGCTTCTTTCTCACCATGGTACTACTGATGATGTCATACCATGGTACTCACTGTCAATCAATATGTCATTAATGGGCATACAGTAAGAAAAAATAAATTAAAAAGAAATATGCTGTGAAAAGGAAAACCTAGAAAAAGGAAAACCATTTGTTCATTTACTCAGCATATAAACATTACTCTGTGTCACGCATAGAGTATTAAGTGGACAATGACACAATCTTTACTGTAAAACATCTATTATCTAACAGGGCTTAGAAGATTAATGCACAAATTAAAGTATCATGATTCTAATACACATACAAAGGACACAGTAAAATGTGTACTGTCCCCATCAAAAGCAAAGCCTGGAGAAATTACTAATTTACTACTGAGATGTTAGTATTGTTCAAAACGTCTTGAGAACTCTTCTTTAGGGAATTTTTCCAGAACCTCTGGCACATTATTGTGAATATTTTCAGTAGATGAAATTTACATCTTTAGAGTGTGGGTATTACTTGTTATTGTCATTCTTGTGCAATTTGAATTGTGAATTATATGCTTATTCACTTCTAAAAACATGTTTGATAAGTAAAAAGGAAAAGGAAAATGACTCAATCAACAAGAATTATACCTATTGAAACCAAAGGCGAGTAGCTCATTCAAATGCAGCCTATCTTCTGTGCTGATTGATCACTGTAGGCATTACTCAGCAGATATCAATACACAGTCCATGCCTTTTTATTTTTGCTTTTGCTGGCTGAGAGATGTTGATTCAAATAGAAAAATTTGAAAAAAAATGACCTACTGTTTCTAGTTTCAGAACAATATCTCATATATTCACTTTTCCTGGTTATTTCCTTGTAAATATAGCTAAACACCCCAGAAATTATTCAACGGTTAATGGCAAAAAGACTCTGGAACCTGGAAAAAAAGAAGACATACTGGCTTCCTCAAGGATTGTCTCACATACTAGTAGAAGCAGAAGCATAAAAGATCTATGTTTTTTGCCCTCCACTCAGTGACATAAAAAGATCCAGGCCCATTGGCTGCTCCCTTGTACTCTGTAGGTGGTCATCCAGGAAAATCAGGAAGCCAGAGAAGTGTGTTCTTTTCCCACAGACAGCACAAGCAGGTATCATGTGGAAGTACCAGCAGCACCAGATGAATGAAGCGGACCAGAATAAAATTACAAAGTCTCAGGGGATAGACTATCATAGGAAGGGAAATCCACAAAATTAGGTCAGAATCTATATGCTAAGCCTAACCAAGGTAACTTTCTCCTAAAATAGATTTTTTATAGGATCAAGAGCCTCCTAATAAAATTAACAAAATATCCAACATCCAATGGAAACTCACTCATTATACAAAGAATTAGCAAAACTTGCTTAAGAGGAAAAAAACTGACACACAATTGTGGAAGTAAATCAGATGTTGAAAATTGCTGACAAAGCATTTTTATGACAGTGGCATTAAAATCCTTAACAACTAAAAAATTTTCTTGAAATAATGAAAGAATAGAAAGTATCAACAATGAAACAAAAGTTATTAAAAAACAAGGGAAATTATAAAACTGAAAAATGCAATAAAAAAAAAGTATACTAAGAGAAGTGAGTAAAATTTCTAGCATGGGATTGATAGTAGACAGTCTACGACAGAGAATAGAATTGGTGAACTACAAAACAAATTGATATAATTTACTCAATATAATAAGAGAGAAAGGAAACTAAAAGAAAATGAACAGTGAGATCTCAGATGATAATAATAGATCTGGCATTTTTATTATCAGAGTCCTAGAAGAACAGGCAAAAGAGTATGGGACTGAAAAACTGTTTTAAAAAATAATGTGTTATGGCAGTGGGAGATACATGTTTATAATTATGGAATAAAAAAGTCATGGAATCAAATGTCACTTAATGACATTATAATGGTATTGTATAATGACAGATGGTAGCTACACTTGTGGTGAGCATAGCATAATGTATAGAGATGTTGAATAACTATGTTATACACCTGAAACCAATGTAACATTTTGTGTCCATTACATGTAAATAAATACATAAAAATAATGAGTGAAACCTTGCCAATTTTGGCAATAGACATAAACCTACAGATTTGAGAAGTCAGCAAATCCCAAATAGGTTAAACCCAAAGAAATCCATTCTCCATCACATCATAAGTACGCTCTGCAAAAATAACCAAATAGAAAAACCATTAAAAACAGCCCAAGAGAAATGACAGATTATAAAGGAAAAATAATGCAAATCATAGTGGATTTCTCATCTGAAAGTGAGGTCAGAAAGAACCACAACATTTATTCAAGTATTTAAGGAGAAATTACTGTCAGTTTATAATCTTGTATTCAGCAAAACTATTCTTCAGGAATGGAGGAGAACTAAAGACATTCTTTGAAGAAGGAAAGTCAAGAGAATTTTTTTGCTGGCAGACTTGTATTTAAATTATAGCTAAAGAAAAATCTCCAAATAGAAATAAAGTGATAACAAACAAGGTTCAGAAAATTAAAAAAAAAAACAAAAAACAAACACAAAGTTGGGATGTTTAGAAAAGAAATAAGTGCAAGAAAATAGATAAAAATAGAGGTAAACAGGGGCACCTGGGTGGCTTAGTCATTAAGTTTCTGCCTTCGGCTCAGGTCACAATACCAGGGTCCTCCATGGGAGGCCTGTTTCTCCTTCTCCCACTTCCCCTGTTCCCTCTCTTCCTGTGTCTCTCTTTGTCAAATAAATAAAATCTTTTAAAAATAGAGGTAAATATAACAGATTATCTTTCTTTCAATTAATGAATTTCTTTAAACAAATTTTATCATTAAAACAACATTGTTTAGTGTGGTGTTTAATGCACATAAAAAATTTTTAAGAAAATTATGTTTAAAGTGGGAGGATAAAGGGACCTAATGAAAGTAAGGTTTCTACACCACACTTGAAGTGGTAAAACTTCAATATTGTAGGCTCTGATAAGTTATATATGTATGTATATGTTAATACTCAAAGTAACCACAAAACAATGGACTAAAAATATAAACTCCAAATGGAATTTTAAAAGAACATACAAGCAACACAGAAAGAAATGAGAAAAGAACAAAAAAAAAAAAAATGGTAGACATGGAAGCTACATATCGGTAAATACTTTAAATGTAAATGGGGTCTAAATACAATTAAAAGAGATAAATTATCAGAGTGGATAAATACACACACACACCAACTCTGTGCTATCTACAAGAAAGTCACTTCAAACCTAATGAATCATGGAACAGTATATCAAAAACTAATGATGTACTGTATGCTGGCTAATTGAACATTAAAAAAAAAAAAACTAATGACAGTGGTAGGCTGAAAGTTAAAAAATTGAAAAAATATATATCATGAAAACATTATTTAAAAAGGGAGTGGACATATTAAATCATATAAATAATAAGATTAATAGGGGCTCAAGTAAAATAGCATCAATAAACCATGAAGATATTACAATCTAAAATGTACATGAACCAAACAACAGAACTCCAATGTACATAAAGGAAACATTGATTAAATTTAAATTTAAATTACAAATAAAAAATTATTCTAGATGTTTCTATGAAAGTTTTTGATGATATTAACTTTTAGTAGCAGAATTTGAGTATAGTAAAGCAGATTTCCCTCTATAATGTACGTGGACCCCATCCAATCAATTGAAGTCTTAAATAGAACAAAAGACTGACCTTTCACAAGCAAGACGGAATTCTGTAGTACATGACTTTTGATTTAAAGGAGAATATTGTCTTCTTTTTGGGTCTCCAAGTGGCTGGCCTAATCTGTAGATTTTGGATTTGCCAGCCAAATATGTGCCAATTTCTTAAAATATATTTTTATTTATATATACATGACTTATTGCTTCTGTTTCTCAGAACAAACCTGATTAGTACATACCGACGCCAAAAACAGACTAAGCACCAGAAAAGAAACCTGCAAACCAATGTCTCATAAACTAAAAAATTCTCAATAAAAATATTTTTACATAAAAATATTTTTACAAAAAATAATTTTACAAAATATAATCTAAAAATGGGGATGGGGTAACTGGGTGATGGGCATTAAGGAGGGTATGTGATCTGATGAGCACTGGGTGTTATATACAACTAATGAGTCATTGAACACTACATCAAAAACTAATGATGTACTATATGTTGGCTAATTGAACTTAATAAAAAAAAGAATAACATACTACAAAAAAATGGGATTTATTCCAGATATTAAAGGCTGGCTTGATACCCAAAAATAAGTCAATAGGATCCACTATATCAACAGAATGAAGAAGAAAAATCATATGATAATATCAAGTGAGGAGGAAGATCATTTGAAAAATTTAATACCCATTTATGTTAAAGACGCTCAGTGAACTATAAAGGGAATCTTTCTTAATCACGTATAGAGCATCTGCAAAAACAAAACAAAACAAAACAAAAAAACTTCAGGTAACATCATACTTAAAGGTGAATGATTGGATGTTTTCTCTCTAAGGAACAAAGCAAAAATATTTACTATTACCATTCTTAGTCAACAGTGTTGGAATGTGTAAGCATTGCTATAAGAAAAGAAAAATAAATAAAACACACTTGGAAAAGAAGGAACAAAGCTGTTTTTATTTCTTGACAACTTAATTATCTGCATTAAAAAACCCCAAGTGTTCTACAAAATTTTTCTCAAAATAATATATAAATTTAATAAGATCACAAGATACAAGATCAATGCATAGAAAAATCTATTGCATTTCTGTATACTGACAATGTAGAATAAGAAGCTGATATTTAAAAACATAATGTCATTTACAATTACTCAAAAGAAAATGAAATAATTATAAATCTAACAAAACATGTACAGCTTTTGGATGACAAAAATTACCAGATGCTGATGACAGAAATCAAATAATACCTAATTATATGGAGAAATATATAGTATTCACAGATTAAAAGACTCAATATAGTAAAAAAATGTCAATTCTCTAAATTTACCTATATGTTAAATGCAGTTTCTAAAAAAAAATCTAAATAAGTAATTTCATAAATGAAAAGGGCTTATTATGAAATTTAAACAAAAAGGGAAAAGCAATAAAATAGTCAAAAAAATCTTGAAAAAAGAAGAATAAAGTAAAAGGGTTCACTCTTTCTAATTTCATGACTTAGTATTTAGCTCCCCTAATCCAAAACAATGTGGTATTTAGATGAACTTATGAGAAATAAACACATAAATGAACACTACAGAATAATCTACAAATAGTTATACAACTGTGTCCAGTTAATTTTAACAAACAAGCAAAAACAATCCAATTGAAGAGGAATACCTTTTTCACTAAATTCTGCTAGAGAAACTGAACATCCATAAATGAGAGAAAGCATGAGCGACTGTCTCAAAACTAAACCTCACACCTTATACAAAATTTAACTCAGAGGAGAGGGAGGTGGGGAGATGGGGTAGCCAGGTGATGGATATTAAGGAGGCACGTGTTGTGATGAGCACTGAGTGTTATACACAACTAATGCATCATTGAACACTACATCAAAAACTAATGATGCACTATGTGTTGGCTAACTGAACATAATAATAATAAAAATAACTCAAAATGGATCATGGACTTAAATGTAAAACGAAGGACTCTTAAAACTTTTAGAAAAAAAAAAAGAAAGAAAATCTTCAGGACCTAGGACTAAACAAAGATTTTTTCAGACTTCATACAAAAAGCATGTTCCATAAAATGAAAAACTGAGATTTTAAACCTCACCAATATTATTTCTTTTTCTCTATGAGAGACCCCATGAAGGAGTTCATTAGATAAATTACAGTTTGGGAGAAAACACTTACAAATTACTGTATCTGTTTCCTATTCCTACTGTAAAAATTACTACAAATTTATTAACTTTAACAACAAAAATTATTATCTTACAGTTCTGCCAGTTAAAAGTCCAAAATAGGCCTCACTGAACTAAAATTAATATGTTGGAAGGACTGTTTTCCCTTCTGTAGGCTGTAGGAGAGTGTCTATTTTCTTACCCTTTCTAGCTTCTTGGAATTTACCTAATTTATTGGCTTTTGATCCCTTGCATCTTCAAACCAACAATGTCATCACTCTGAACTCTGCTCCCATATTATTGTCTCCTTTTTTGATTCTGTCACTCCTGCCTACCTCTTATTTTTAAGGCCCTTGTATTAAGCCAATCCAGATAATCTAAAATAATCTTTCCTTATCAAAGCAAAATGATTACCAACTGTAAATCTATCTGAAAATACATTTATCCTTGTTGTGTAACATAACGTATTCTCAGGTTCTGGGGATTAATATGTGGACACCTTTGGAGGGGAGATGTTATTATCATGTCTATCATAATCCTATGTAAGGGAAACCTGGTGGGCTGTCGATAGGACATATAACCCATGATCTTTGGGTCATGAGTTCAAACACCACATCCCATGTAGAAATTAATTAACAAAAACAACAAAAGAATATACCCAGTTTTGGTAGAGGAAGAAGGCAGTGGAGTAGGAGGACCCTAGGCTCTTCCTCTCCCAGGAACACAATTAGATATTTATCAAATCATCATAAATACTCCACAGTCAACCTGAAGATTGACAGAACAAACTCCACAACTAAAGAGAGAGAAGAGGGAATATCAAAGAATGTAGGAAGTGTAGAGACCTGACTTAGGGAAGAAAGAGAACTCCACTGCTCTGGAGGGGAGTGAGCTATGGCTGTGGAGAAGGGCAAGAGAGAGTAGAACACACAGCGGAATTCACAAGGAGAACTTTTCCCTAAAGCCTTTGGCATGGAAAATGAGAGGAGCTGATTTTAATAAGCTGTTGTTATCAGCAGAGCTTAAAGACGGGAATTTTAAAGGTCAGAGGGCATGGGTAAGAGTAGACCCCTAAGGGCACAGCCCTGCTCTTGGAGAGAAGGCAGGCAAAGAAACTGGGCAAAGACAGTATGGAAACAATGATTTAATGAATGCTTGGGGCACACATTGGGGAGAGTATTCATTCTTCTTGGAGCAGGTCCTTGAAAGGGAGCATTCGCTGAGATGAATCTCTAGGAACAAAGAAGCTGCCTGGTGCCATTTCCCTTCTCCACCCCTCAACATAAGAACAGAGCCACCTACAGGAAGCAGTGCTGTGCCCACACTGGCTGCCTACCTTGCTTATGCCAAGACCCACAACCCTGCACTCTAGTGGGGCTGCCCTTCTCAGTCTAGCTTGCCTCAGTCACAGGGTGGTGGGCCTCTCTCCCAGAAGACCAGCACAAGTCCCTACCACACCACATCTCTAAAGCCTGGAGTTTTAAAGGTCAGCAGGCTTGGATGGGATAGAGCCCTGAGGGCATTGTGTGGCTCCTTGAGAGAAGGAAGGCAAAACAAAACAAAACAAAACAAACAAAAACAACAAACAAAGACCTGAGGCAGACAGCATAGACACAATGACCTGAAAAATGCCTGGGTCATACAGGGGTAAATTAGTCCCTCTTCTCTGAGAGTTTCACTAAGAGGCAGCATTCATGGTTCATGGAGAAGCCTCTTCAGGGATGAAGGAGCCGGCTGGCAACATTTCCCTTCCCCACCCCTCAGCACAAACACAGATCCACATGCAGGATGAATCACAGTGCCCACACTGGGTGCCTAACATGCTTACACAAAGTTTCAAACCACTACACTCTTGAAGGACTGTCCTTCTCAGTCAAGCTGGCCTCAGTGTCAGCATGGTGGGTCACTTCCCCAGAAGACCAGCAAAAACTACTGTCCACACCAAGTCTCCCAAACACAGTTCTGCAAAATTTCAGTTATAGTGGAAATATTGTCAGGTCTCATTTAATAAGCAGACCAGAGCATACCTAATTAAAACTCACCATATTCTGGCCGAGGACCAAATATTGCCCACTGCAGGCAAGGAAAGCCTCTGCAGATGACTGGCCTGAAGGATAGAGCAGCCAAAACACAGCAGCAGACTTCATGCAGCATATACCAGAGACAGTCCCTGAAGCACCAGGCTCTGGACACTATATGACTTCTTCTTCATAAAGCCATTAATTTCAGGAGCAGGAAACATAAGTGGCTTTTCTTACACACAGGATAAGGCAGAGGCTTAGACAAAATACCAAGACTGAGGAATTTATCCCAAATGAAAGAATAAGATAAGGCCACAATCAGAAATCTAAGCAAAAGAGATATAAGTAACATGCCTGATGGAGAATTTGAAGTAACAACCACAAGGACACTCACTCACTGGCTTGAGAAAAGAATGGAGAACATCAGGTGGACCCTTATCACAGAGATAAAGGAGTTAAAAAAATCAATCAGAAATGAAGAATGCAATAAATAAGATTGGAAACAGACTTGATACAATGAATAGCAGACTAGAAGAAACAGTGGAACAAATTTGTGACCTTGAGGACAAAATAGTGGAAAATAATGAAGCCAAACAAAAGAAAGAAGAATAATGGAAAAATAAAACAGACTTAGGGAACTCAGTGACTCCATCAAATGTAATAACATTCCTTTATAGCACTCCCAGAAGAATAAGAGACAGAAAAGGGGGCAGAAGGTTTATTTGAGGAAATAATAGCTGAACTTCCCTAAAGTGGGGAAGGAAACAGACATCCAGATCCAGGAGGCACAGAGAACTTTCATCAAAATCAACAAAAGGAGGCTGGCACCAAGACATATTGTAATTAAATTTGCAAAATATAGTGATAAAGAAAAAATCTTAAATGCAACAAGATAAAAGAAGTCCTAGACTTAAAAGGAAAGACCCTTAGAGCTAGTAGCAGATTTCTAAACAGAAACTTGGCAAGCCAGAAGAGAGTGGCATGATATATTCAAAGTGCAAGAAGGAAAAAATGTGCAGCCAAGAATACTCTATCCAGCAAGGCTATCATTCAGAATAGAAGGAGAGTTCAAGAGTTTCCCAGACACACAAAAAGTAAAGGAGTTTCTGACCAATAAACCAGCCCTGCAACAAATATCAAAGGGGACTCTTTCGGTGAAAAGGAAAAACAAAAAGTGACAAAGACAACAAAGGATCAGAGGAAATCTCCAGAAACAATGACAAAACAAGTATTAAAATGGCAATAAATACATATCTATCAATAATTACTCTGAATGTCCATGGACTAAACACACCAATCAAAAGATATAGAATGTCAAAATGGACTAAAAATCAAGACACTTCTATATGCTGCCTAAAAGGGACTTATTTTAGACCAAAAGACACATGCAGATTGAAAGTGGGGAGATGGAGAAATATTTATCAATAAAATGGATGTCAAAGGAAAGCTGCAGTAGCAATACTTATATCACACAAACAAGACTTTAAAACAAAGACAGAAACAAGAGATGAAGAAGGGCAGTATATCATAGTAAAGGGTCAAATCTAACAATTGTAAATATGCATCCATTGTGGGAGCACCAAAATATATAAATCAGTTAATAACATATAGGAACTAATTGATAAAAATACAATAATATTAGGGGACTTAACACCCCACTTACATCAACTGACAGATCATCTAAACAGAAAATCGAAAATAAAACAATGACTTTCAAAGACAACCTGGACCAGCTGGACTTAACTCATATATTTAGAACATTCCATCCTGAAACAGCAGAATACACATTCTTTTCAATGCACACAGGACATTGTCTGTAATAGATCACATATTAAGTCATAAATCATCTTTCAACAAATATGAAAACATTGAGATCATACCGTGCATCTTTTTTGACAACAATGCTGTGGAAATTGCAATCCACCACAAGAAGAAAATCTAGAAAAGACCACAAACACATGTAGCTTAAACAGCATACTACTAAAGAATGAATGGCTCAATGAGGAAATCAAAGAAGAAATTTAAAAAAAATACATGGAAACAAACAAAAATGAAAACACAACAGTCCAAAACCTTTGGGATGCAGCAAAAGCAGTCCTAAGAGGGAAGTATATAGCAATACAGGCCTACCTCAAGAAGCAAGAAAAATAAAAAAAATAAACAACCTATCCTTACACCTAAAGAAGCTAGAAAAAGAACAATAAATGAATTTAAACTGCAGCAGAAGGAAGGAAATAATAAAGATTAGAGCAGAAATAAATGATAAAGAACTCAAAAAACAATACAACAGATCAATGAAATGAGGAGGTGTTTCTTTGGGAAAAAAAAATAATGAAACTGATAAACCTCTAGCCAGACTTATTAAAAATAAAAGAGAAAGGACCCAAATAAATAAAATCACAAATGAGAGAGGAGAAATAACAACCAACACCACAGAAATACAAACAATTATAAGAGAATATTATGAAAAACTATATACCAACAAATTGGACAATCTGGAAGAAATGGATAAATTCCTAGAAACATATAAACTACCAAAACTGAAACAGGAAGAAATAGAAAGTTTGAACTGATAATCAACAAAGAAATTGAATCGGTAATAAAAAATAATCTCTGAACACACAAAAATCCAGAGCCAGATGGCTTAACAGGGGAATTCTACTAAACAGTTAAAGAAGAGTTAATACCTCTTCTTCTCAAACTATTCCCAAAAAGAAAAGTAAGGAACACTTCCAAATTCATTCTATGAGGTCAGCATTACCCTGACACCAAAAGCAGATAAAGACCCTCCACTATAAAAGAGAACTATAGGTCAATATTCCTGATGAACATGGATGCAAAAATTCTCAATAAAATACTAGCAAACTGAATTCAACAATACACTAAAAAAAAAAAAAAATCATTCACCACGATCATGTGGGATTTATTCCTGGGTTACAATGTGGTTCAATGTTCACAAATCAATCAACATGATACACCACTTTTATAAAAGAAAGGGTAAGAACATATGATCATTCCAGTAGATGGAGAAAAAGAATTTGACAAAGTACAACATCCATTCAAAACAAAAACAAAAACAAAAACAAAAACAGACAAACAAACAAAAAAACCCTCAACAAATTAGGTTTAGAGGGAACATACCTCAACATAATAAAGGTCATATATGAAAAACTCATCACTAATATCATCCTCAATGGAGAAAAACTGAGAGATATCCACAATGGCCAGGAACAAGACAAATATATCCAGTCTCACCACGCTTATTTAACATAGTACTGGATGTCCTAGCCATAGCAATCAGACAACAAAAAGAAATAGAAGGCATCCAAATTGCCAAGGAAGAAGTAAAACTAACACTATTTGCAGATGACATGATATTCTATATAGAAAACCCAAAAGACCCTACCAAAAAATTGCTAGAACTGATACACAAATTCAGTATGGAGGTTCCTCAAATAGTTAAAAATAGAACTACCCCTCAATCCAACAATTGCATTACTAGGTATTTACACGAAGAATACCAAAATACTAATTTGAAAGGATACATGCACCCTGATATTTATAGCAGCATTATCAACAATAGCCAAATTATGGAAAGAGACCAAATGTCCATTAACTGATGAATGGATAAAGAAGAAGTGGTATATATATATGGAAATTCAAATTAAAACTACAAAATATTATGGCACACCTATCACAGTAGCCAAATTTAAAAAAAAATCTATATCTAATATCTATATATCTATTGTTAACTCCAAAATCAGTCAAGGATTTGGAGGAACTGAGTCACACATAGTTTTCTGGTAAGAATGTGAAAAGTTTTTGACAGTTTCTTCTAATACTAAAAATGGATTAGGCATGTATCCCACAGAAACTAAACTTACTTTTACACAGGATTTTGTGAATGATTATTTATACCAGCTTTATTTACAATAGCCCCAAACTTTAATCTACCCAAATGTACTTCAACCGAAGAATGGTTAAAGAAACCATGGTATTCTGTGGAATACTATTCTGCAATAAAAAACAAAACAAAACAAAAAAGTCTCAGTATGTGCAAAACTTATATAAATCCCAAGAAAATTATTTTGAGTGGAAAAAAGTTTTGAATGCACTACTGCATGATTACTTTTAAAGTTTATAAAATAATATAATTACAGAGATTGATAATAGACTAGTTGTCAGTGGTTAAGGATGGGCAGAGGGTTAATAGGTGTGACTAAAAAGGAGAAGTACCAGGGAAACATGGGGTGAAGTTACAGTTAAATAGCTTGATTGTGGTGAAGATAACATTATGGTACAAATGTATTCAATTCTTGCATAGGGCTACACATGGATGCACACACACATATATGCACACACATTCATAAATGAATAAGTATATAATTAGTGAAATCTTAATATGGCCTAAGATTGTTTAAATGTCAATTGCCTGGTTTTGATATTGTACTATAGTACGCAAAATGTTGTTGCTGGGGGAATCTGGATGAATTGGTATTGAAACATTTTGTACATTTCTTTGGATTTCCTGTCAATCTATAATTATTTCAGAATAACGTCTTTTTTTTTTTAATGAGCTGCAATCAAAATTACCATGTGGATTTTGCAGCAAACAAAATTGTATCTGAGTGTTCACATGCTCTCCACAGAATTTTTTTTTTTTAAAGATTTGTTTATTCATTTCAGGATCAGAGAAAGGCAAGATGGTGGAGGAGTAGGGGACCCCATTTCAACTGATCCCTTGAATTTAGCTGGATAGCTACCAAACCACTCTGAACACCCAAGAAATCAGCTTGAGATATAAGCATATGTATCTGGATCTCTACAAGCAGAAAAGCAGGGCTTTTTGCGAGGTAGGAAGGATGGAGTTGTGAATCTGCAGAGAGACATTGGAAGATTAACAGAAGGGGGAGGGAGCCTCCATAAACTGGAGTCTGAAAAGTGATATAACACCAGAGCACAAAATTGGAACCCTTAGAAATCTGCTCTAGGGAGCGACATCACTCTCTGAAAGGAGCTCTGGAAATGAAAAGGCAGAATTATAGATAGAACATTGTGGGCTTGGGGTAGGAGAAGCCTCAGAGCCAAAGGGGTTTCCTGGGCCAGCAGAGTGCCAGAGCAGGAGAGCCAGGAAGTGGCTTAAGGTCAGCGAGCCCAGGAAAGGTCTCTCAGCTCCAATCGCCATAAACTGCAAGCGGGCCGGTTGAGAATGCTCTTCTGGGCAGCTTAAAAAAAAAAAAAATCAGGAGCCTGTGCCAGGGACTGGGCAAAACCTCTCAGAGCAGTAGGGGCCAGGAAAGGGCTCTAGATCAACGCCCAGACAAAACCCAGGAGCTGCGGGTGCACTCAGAGCCTGGGCTGCTCACGCTTTTAGAAGCATAAAGGGCAGGGATTCTCCTGGGCCCCTGGGAAGACTTCTGAGAGAGTCACTGTGGGCGTGCACCATGGGAGGCTGTGGTTTTCCTCAGTACACACAGAAATGGAGACTGTTTGTCCTGGAGTGTACAGTGAAGAGAGCGGACTGCAATTTCTCTGCTCTGGGCCAGAGGTTTGGGTGTGGCCATTTTTGCTCTGACCCTTGGAAGAGGCTCAAAAAGCTGCCAGAGAACAAAAGAACTGTAATCTGGTTCTCACTAAGCCCATCCCCTTGAGAGGGGGCAGGGCAACGCCACCCAAGCAGGGTTACCTGAGAAACGGGGAGACAGGCCCCTCTCCCAGAAGATAGGCTGGAAGAACAAGAGGACGACAACCCTATGGATCACATTAAAACTGTAAAAATCCAGGGGCACCTGGGTGGCTCAGTCATTAAGCATCTGCCTTCCGCTCGGGTCATGATTTCAGGGTCCTGGGATCGAGCCCTGCATTGGACTCCCTGCTGGGCAGGAAGCCTGCTTCTCCCTCTCCCACTCCCCCTGCTTGTGTTCCCTCTCTCACTGTGTCTCTCTCTGTCAAATAAATAAAATATTAAAAAAAAAAAAACTGTAAAAATCCCAATGCCAGGGGAAAATTGTATATTGAGCTCCAGGCGTTATTTTTCAGATGATACTCTTTTTTTCTTTTTATTCTTTCTCTTACGTTTTTTCTCTGTTTTTCTTTTTACCCTTTTCTCATCTCAACCAGACGTTTAGTATATCATAGTACCTTTTTACATCTATGTTTTTGTGCTTTTTCACACCTATATTTTTTATAGATATATGCTTTATTGTAGTCCTTTTTTCACTATTCACTTGTACTTTTTCACACCTATATTTTTTCACACATTTTTGTGCTTTTTCACATGTATTTTTTTTTATAGATATATGCTTCACTGTAGTCCTTTTTTCACTGTTCAATTTACCTTTTTATAAATACAAGTTTTACTTAGTAATTTTGAGAAGTAGTGTCCTCTAACAAACAGACCAAAATATACCCAGGAACAACGGAAACACCCTGCTTTGTCCACACTGAGAGATTATAGCCACCCTTCCCCTAGCCCTCCCTTTTTAAAATATTTTTAATTTAATAAATTTTATTCTTGTGTTTCATTTTGGCTTTGTTTTTTATTGGTGGTGGCTTCTGAACACTCCAGATTTTCCTAGGGTGCATTTTGCTTGGATCGTGTTTGATATATTGGACTCCACTCATTCACTCAACCATCCCTTGACAGAATGAGTAGGAGGAGGAACTCTCAACAAAGAAAAGAAACAGAGACAATGTCATCTGCCACAGAACTAATGGATATGGATATGGATATAAGCAAAATGTCAGCACTCCATTCACAGAATTTACATATGAGGAAATACAAGTGGCCATTTTACTGTCACTTAAGCTTAATGTGTTAGGGATCATATGAATTATTGCTTTTTGTCTACAGTTAGTGTGGCTAAACTATTTTTTAAAACTACTTGGCAAGGAAGAATTCAAATTTTCCCTATTTGAAGAAAACATGATACTCTATATAGAAAATCCAAAAAACTCCACCAAAAAAAGCTAGAACTAATACATGAATTCAGTAAATTTGCAGGATATAGAATCAATATGCACAAACCTGTTGCATTTCTATACACCAATAATGAAACTGCAGGAAAAGAAATGAAAGAATCACTCCCACTTGCAATTGCACCAAAAACAGTAAGACACCTATGCATAAACCTAAGTAAAGAGGTAAAAGATCTGTAATCTGACAACTATAGAACATTATGAAAAAAAAATTGACGACGACACAAAGAAATGGAAAGGCATTCCATGCTCATGGATTGGAAGAACAAACATTGTTAAAATGTCTACACTACCCAAAACAGTTTACACATTTAATGCAATCTCTATCAAAATACCACTATCGTTTTTCAAGGAGCTAGAATAAACAATCCTAAAATCTGTATGGAACCACAAAAGACCACTAATAGCCAAAGCAATTCTGAAAAAGAAAAACAAAACTAGAGACATCACGATTCTAGATTTCAAGCTATATTACAAAACTGTTTTCATCAAGACAGTATTGTAATGGCGCACAAACAGATATGTAGATCAATGGAAAAAAATAGAGAACCCTGAAATGAACCCACAACTATATGGTCAACTAATCTTCTACAAATAAGGAAAAAATATCCAATGGAATAAAGATAGTCCCGCTCTTTCTTTCCATGCCAATAGCACTCTTGCAAACATGGTGAACGATCCTAAAACCCGCTGGACTTTCTGCAAGAAGTGTGGCAAGCACCAGCCCCACAAAGTGACACAGTACAAGAAGGGCAAAGATTCTCTTTATGCCCAGGGAAAGCGGCGTTATGACAGGAAGCAGAGTGGCTATGGTGGGAAGACTAAGCCGATTTTCTGGAAAAAGGCTAAAATTACAAAGAAGATTGTGCTGAGGCTTGAAAGTGTTGAGCCCAATTGCAGATCTAAGAGAATGCTGGCTATTAAGAGATGCAAGCATTTTGAACTGGGAGGAGATAAGAAGAGAAAGGGCCAAGTGATCCAGTTCTAAGCTTCATATTTTGTTAATATTATGAAGACAATAAAATCTTGAGGTTATGTTCAAAAAAAAAAAAGATAGTCCCTTTAACAAATGGTGTTGGGAAAACTGGACAGCAACATTCAGAAGAATGAATCTGGACAAATTTCTTATACTATACACAAAAATAAATTCAAAATGTTTGAAAGACCTAAATGTGAGACAAGACACCATCAAAATCCAGAGAACACAAGCAGTAACCTCTTTGATCTCAGCTGTAGTAACTTCTTACTAGACACATCTCTGGAGGCCAGGGAAACAAAAGCAAAAATGCACTTTGGGGACTTCATCAAGATGAAAAGCTTCTGCACAGCAAAGGAAACAATCAACAAAAGTAAAAGGCAGCCTATGGAATGGTAGAAGATATTTGCAAATGGCATATCTGACAAAGGGTTAATATCCAAAACTTATAAAGAACTTCTCAAACTCAATACCTAAAAAAACAAGTAACCCAGTTAAGAAATAGGCAGAAGACATCCTAATGGCTAACAGACACATGAAAAGATGCTCAAATCAGTCATCATCAGGGAAATGCAAATCAAAACTATGATGAGATACCACCTCACACCTGTCAAAATGGCTAAAATTATCCACACAAAAACAACCGGTTTTGGTGAGGATGCAGAGAAAGAGGAACCCTCTTACACTGTTACTGGGAATGCAAACTGATGCAGCCAGCCTGGAAAAGTTTGGAGGTTCCTCAAAAAGTTAAAAATAGAAATTCCCTATGATTTTTGGAGAACAACCTGAGGTTTGATGGAGGGATATGTGTGGGGGATGGGGTAGATGGTTGATGGGTATTAAAGAGGGCACTTGTTGGGGCGCCTGGGTGACTCAGTTGGTTGAGCATCTGCCTTTGGTTCAGGTTGTGATCCCAGGGTCCTGGGATTGAGCTCCATGTCAGGCTTCTAGCTCAGTGGGGATCCTGCTTCTCCCTCTCCCCACTGCTTGTGCTCTCCCTTGCTATCTTTCTTTCTCTATCCCCAATAAATAAATAAAATCTTAAAAAAATAAAGAGGGCACTTGTTGAAATGAGCACTGGCTGTTGTATGTAAGTGATGAATCACTGAATTCTACTCCAGAAACTAATACTGCACTGTATTTTACTTAACTAAAATTTAAATTAAAAAGGTAAATAAAATAGTACTACTTTATTAAGGTATGATTGGTATGTAAAAAAGCTGCATATATTCAATGTTTACATCTTTATGAGTCTGAAGATAAGTATACAGCCATGAAACCAACATCATCATCAAGACCATAGACATCACATCACTTTCCAAAGTGTCCTCCCACCTTCTTTATTATTACTTGTTTTGGGGTAAGAACAGTTAACAAGATCTACACACCTAGAAAAAACTAAGTATACATTACAATATTGATAGCTATAGGCACTATGGTGTGTAATAGATCTCCAGTTTTTATTTTTCTTACATAAATGGTATTTCTTACATTTTGACAATCACCTCCCCAATTCCCACTCTTCCCAAACTCCTGCAATCACCACTTTATACTTATGTGAGTCTAACTATTTTAGATTCTACATGTAAGTGAGATAATACAGTAATTGCTTTTTTGTGTGTGTGACTGATTTTACTTAGTATATTGTCTTCCAGGTAAATCCATGTAGCCACATATGGCAGGATTTTCTTCTTTTGTAATACTCTAATGTATGCAGATATCACATTTTCTTTATCTATTCATCTGACAATAGACATTTAGATTGCTTCCATATCCTCATTGTTGTGAATGATGCTGCAGTGCAGGGGACTGCAGGAAGCTCTTTGAGATGCTGATTTCAATCCTTTAGAATATACAGAAGTAGGATCACTGAACCATATGGTAATCTTATTTTTAATTTTGTGAGAAATTTCCACACTACATTCCATAATGGTTGTGCCAATTTACATTCCCTTAGACAGTGTACCAGAGTTCTTTTTCCTCCACATCCTCATCAATACTTACTTAAAAAAAAAAAAATAGCCATCCTATCAGCTGTGAGGTGAGATGTCACTGTTGTTTTACTTTACATTTCCCTGATGATTAGTAATGTTGAATGCAGCTTCATGCACCAGTTGGACATCTGTGGAGCTTCACTAGAAAATATATACCCAGGTCATTGGCCTATTTTTAATCATTATTTGTTATGCTGTTATTCAATTGTAGGAGCTACTAATATATTTTAGATATTAACTCCTTATCAGATATATGGTTTGTAAATATTTTCTCCCATTCCATAGATTAGCCTTTCATTTCATTGATTGTTGCCTATGCTGTACAGAAATTTTATAATTTGATGTCATCCCACATTTATTTTTACTATTGTCACCTGTGCTTTATAATCACTGATATACTCATTGCCAAGATTATATCAAAGACACTTTTCTGTTTTCTTCTAATAATTTAAGACTTTCAGATCTTATATTTATGTCTCTAATCTATTTTTAGTTGAATTTTGTGTATGGTGTAACAATGCATATAGTGGATCTCATTTTTTTTTTCTTTCTTTTTTTTTTTTTTTAATTTTATTTATTTATTTTGAGAGAGAGAGAATGAGAGACAGAGAGCATGAGAGGGAGGAGGGTCAGAAGGAGAAGCAGACTCCCTGCCGAGCAGGGAGCCCGATGCGGGACTCGATCCCGGGACTCCAGGATCATGACCTGAGCCGAAGGCAGTTGCTTAACCAACTGAGCCACCCAGGCGCCCTCATTTTTTTTTTTCTTAATCCATTCAGCCACTGTATGTCACTTGATTGGAGAATTTAATCCATTTACATTTAAAGTAATTATTGATAGGTTAAGACTTAATATTACCGATTTGTTAATTGTTTTCTGACTCTTCATTTCTTTTCTTTTGTTCTTTTCACTCTCTTACTTTGTGATTTGAAAATGTGTTAATGTGGTATGCCCTGATACTTTTGTCTTTATCTTTTTTTGTATCTACATGTTATTCCTTTGTGACTCTTAAGAGGTTTACATAAAATATTTTGTACTTATAACAGTCTATTTCAAGGTAACAGCTTAAATTTGTATACAAAACTCTACATTTTATTTCTTTCTCCACACTTTATGTATTTTATGTCAGTTTACATTTCTTTGTGTTGTGGATCTATCAACAATTATTGAAGCTATTTTTTAAGTACTGTTGTCTTTTGATTTTTATTCTTGAGCCAAATGTGATGTATATACCACCATTACAGTATAAGAACATTCTAGATTTTACTATATACTTACCTTTATCACTAAGTTTTATATTTTCATAAGTTTTATGTCACTAATTTGCATTCCCTCATTTCAACTTGAATAACTACTTTTAGTATTTCTTGTAAGACAGGTCTAGTGATGATAAACTCTCTCAGTTTTTATTTGCCTGGGAAATATAACTTTAAGAAAGAAATTTAATTTTCATTTCTGAAGAACAATTTTGCCTCATAAAGTATTCTTATTGCATGTTTTTATCTCAACACTTTAAATATATCCTCCCTTTCTCTTCTGGCCTCCCAGGGTTCTTCTAAGAAATCACTAGCAGTCTTAAGGGGGGGTGTCACCTTGTATATGAAAATTTACTTATCTCTTGATGCTGTTAATATTCTCTGTTTGTCCATGACTGTTGACAATTGGATTATAATGATTTGTGTAGACTTCTTTAGTTTCTCCCTATTTGGAGATTTTTGCACTTCAAGAATCTGTATGTTTATTTTTGTACCCAGATTTGGGAACTTTTCTGACACTGTTTCTTTAAATCAAATTTCTCAATATTTTTCTTTCTCTGCTCCTTCTGAGACTTCCATATTGCATATTGACTTGCTTTATGATGTTCCATAACTCCTTTAGACTTTATTCTTTTTCATTTTTATTTTTTCCTTCTCACTGTTAAGTTCAAGTAATCTGTCATCAAACTTGCTGATTATTTCTGTTGCTCAATCAAGTCTACTGTTAAAGCTGTCTATTGAATGTTTCAGTTAATTTGCTGTATGCTTTAGCTCTAGAAGTTCTGTTTTATTGTTATGGTTTATATTTCTTTGTTAAACTTCTCATTTTGTTCATTTCTTGTTCTTCTGATTTCATTTAGTTGTGTATCTATGTTCTCTTATAATTCAGTGCACTCCTTGAAGATGATATTATAAATTCTTTTTCAGGCAGTTCACAGTACTCCATTTCTCTAGAATCAGCTACTAATGATTTATGTTTTCATTCAGTGGTATGTTTTTCTGATCCTCCTTGGCCCTTGGCACCTAGTGTTTGTGTCTACTGTTTTGAAGAAGTAATTACCTCTTTCAATGTTTACATACTGGCTTGGTCAGGGAAAACTCTTCACTAGCTAGTCTGTCCAGAGATTTGGGTGATCTGGCTCATTGTGACTATGGAAAGGCCTGTTGCCTGTGTCCATGGACAGACAGACCTGTTTCCTGTCTGTAAGCAGGCAACCTTGTTAAATGGGTCCATGTGTGCATGAACTCCTGGGTCACAGGGACTGGCCTCACATCAAGGTCCCCTGAAGCCAGTCTGGTGCCTGGGTTCATGGGTGTGGGCCTCATACTTGGCTCTATAGAGGCCAACCTAGCACTGGAACAGACTTGGAGTCTGGGTTTATGGAAGCCAGGCTGGCACCACCCTCACTGAGACAGGCCCAGACCTTGGGTCCATGGGAGTGGCCTGGTGCTGGGGTAGTCCATGCACCTTAGTTTGTTAAGGCTGCACTGATGTAGGCCTGGAGTCAAGGTCTACAAGGGCCCACCTGGTGCTAAGGCAGGCCTCAAATTTTAGTCTTCATGCCTCAGCCTAGTGCCAAGAACTACTTATATGTGTCAAAATCTTGGTCCATAGGGATATGTCTGGTGCCAGGGTCCACAAGGGAAGGCCTGGAGGTTGAGTTTCTAGTGAAATTGAATACTCACTTCACTCTTTTATGGGAGAACTCCAAAGCAGAGGAAATCTCCATGCTTGGGTGAAAAGTGATTCAACTAGAGTGAATACTTCTTCCTTCCCTGTTCAATGTGATTTTTTTTTCTCATTTCTGTGCTCAGTCTGGGTGCTGTAAACTCTCACCTGGAATCCAGAGCTCTCATGAAGTATTTTTATACATGGGTGTTTGTTGATACTGGTATTTTTGTGGAGGAATGTTGGATGGAGCTTCCTTTTCTGGCATCTTGCTGGTGTCATAGTTCAGTGTAACTTAACTATTGAAATGATGATTTTTCATATATATTTCATGTATATTTCAAAATAATCTTGGTATCTAAAGGACGTTATGTCATGATGGCTTATAGAAGCTATGATCTTATTAGTACACCCCTGTTGGTCAGATTATTGGATGTCAGTGGTGGCAAAGAGTCACTATAAAGAACAAAAAATAGTTTGGAATAAGAAAGAAGGCAGACTTGTTTTTTTCATTTTTTGATGAAGTATGACCTCTAGATTCTATCCTAATGTTGATAATTGCAGGTGGATACATGTGAATTTTGCCATTGAAAAAGTAAGCAAGCTGTATTACCTATATTCTACTTAGTGGACAGCTGCCATTCAACAGCTGCCATTCAACTCAGTCTATCTAATTTTGCATGCCAGCTTTATTCTTCCCTAAGTATTGTTTTCATAATGTTGGCCTTCCCAAAGACAATCTTGCTAGTACCAATCAATACAGATTCGAGTATTTATACTCCTTGTGACAAATGCTTCCTAATTCTTGACATTTTTCCCCATTAATTAAGCTGTGTGTGGTAGGAAATTTGTGTCTGCACCTTGGAATTTTGAATGACTACTACCGCACTGAGCATCCAGAAAGTGGGACGTGCAGAGAGTGAATCCGAGTTGATATTCGGGAAGATAGACCGTGGGGAGAGGGGCGTCAGTCTGCTGCTACTGGCAAGTGATAGAGCAGTGGATCACAAAATCAGAACTTTTAGAAGTCGGCTCTACTGAAGGACGTTGCTCCATTGGCTAAGCAGGGGATGGAACTCTCGCTGGAACAGTGTGGTCTCAGGACCCTCGGGGTCACAGAAAGACCAGGGGTGCCTGCGAGTGGCAGAGCTCCCAGGTATCGAAGCAGGGAAGCCAGCTGCAGGGACAGAGCTGAGGAGTGGGTTCTCATCTCGGGGATGCCATAAACTGTGACCCATGGCACAGTTGGGCCACTGCTCCTCCAGCAGGGACCCAACAAGCAGCAGATCTGGGGAGACTCCCCTTCCTTCCCCTGGGAGGAATGGCGTGGCAGCACATGAAGGAATCTGCTGGGTTTGGAGACTCCCAAACGGGGTTGGGTGCCAGAGAGAAATGGTCGGTTACAGGCCAGGTGAGCACGGAGTGTGGCCAGAGACCAGGGAGATGGGAGTGATTGAATGCTTTTCTCTGGGAGCTCACTGAGGAGTGGGGCCCTGAGTTCTCAGCTCCTCCAGGGTGGAGATTAGGAGGCTGCCATTTTCACTCTCGTCTTCCAAAGCTGTACGGAAAGCTTGCAGGGAACAAAAGCTCTGGAGAGCAAACCCAAGCAGATTCCTTAGCCTGGCTCCCGGCAAGGGCAGGGCAATTCCACCTCTGGCAAAGATATTTGAGAACCATTGCAACAAGCCCCTCCCCCAGAAGATGAGCAACAACAGCCAGCCAAGACCAAGTCTGCTGATCAATGAGAACAGCAGAACGCCAGCACTAGGGGAACACAGCACATAGAATTCATGTCTTTTTTCCACCTGATTCTTTAGTCTTTCAAAGTTAATTTTTTTAATTTTCTTTTTTTCTTTTTCTTTTTTTTTTGAATTTTTCTTTTTCCTTTTTTCAACCACCATCTTATCAAACCTATTTATATTTTTTTTTATTTGTCATTTTTAGAGTCATATTCTATCCCCTCATATTAGTTAACCTTATTTTTGGTATATATGTATAAGTTGTTCTCTCTTTAAAATTTTGGGATACAGTTTCTCCTAACAGACTAAAATATACCCTAAATCTCTAGTACATGGCTTTGTTCTAGTCTCCTGCCTGATCAAATTCTCTCCCCCGCCTTTTTTTAATTCATCTTCTTTCTTTTTTCAACCAACTTCTTAGCAATTCCTTTTATAAAATTTTTTATAATTTTCATCATTATAATCATATTCCATCCGTTCATCTTATTTACCCTTATTTTTGTACATATATAGGTTTTAGTTTCTTTAAAATTTTGGGAAGCAGTTTCTTCTAGCAGAACAAAATATGCCCAAAATCTAGTGTGTGGCATGGATCTATGCACTAGCCTGATCATATTTAATCATATTCTTTTTTTTTTTATCTTTTTCCATTTCTTTTTGCCCAGGTTCATGTCTCTTCTGATTTGTTTGGTGTATATTTTTCTGGGGTCATTATTAATCAAAAAAAGAACAAAAGGCAGTACCAACTGCCAGGGGCTTAATCAATATGGACATTAGTAAGATGTCAGAACAAGAGTTCAGAATGACGATTTGAAAAATACTAGCTGGGCTTTGAAAAATACTAGCTGGGCTTGAAATATAATAGAGAAACCCTTTCTGGAGAAATAAAAGAACTAAAATCTAACCAAGTCAAAATCAAAAAGGCTATTAATGAGGTGCAATAAAATATGGAGGCTCTAACTGCTAGGATAAATGAGGCATAAGGGAGAAATAGTGATATAGAAGACCAAATGATGGAAAATAAAGAAACTGAGAAAAAGAGAGATAAACAACTACTGGAACATGAGGGCAGAATTCGAGAGATAAGTGATACCATAAGATGAAACAATATTAGAATAATTGGGATCCCAGAAGAAAAAGAAAGAAAGAGAGGGGCAGAAGGTATATTGGAGCAAATTATAGCAGAGAACTTCCCTAATTTGGGGAAGGAAACAGGCTTCAAACTCCAGGAGGCACAGAGAACCCCCCTCAAAATCAATAAAAATAAGTCAACACCCCAACATCTAATAATAAAACTTATGAATCTCAGAGACAAAGAGAAAATCCTGAAAGCAGCTCAGGACAAGAGATTTGTAACCTAAAATGGTAGAAACATCAGTTGGCAACAGACCTATCCACAGAGACCTGGCAGGCCAGAAAGGAATGGCATAATATATTCAGAGCACTAAATGAGAAAAATATGCAGCCAAGAATACTATACCCAGCTAGGTTGTCACTGAAAATAGAAGGGGAGATAAAAAGTTTCCAGGACAAACAAATCTAAAGGAATTTGCAAACACGAAACCAACCCTACAAGAAATATTGAAAGGGTCCTCCAAGCAAAGAGAGAGCCTAACAGTAACATAGACCAGAAAGGAACACAGACAATATACAGTAACAGTCACCTTACAGGCAATACAATGGCAGTAAATTCATATCTTTCAATAGTTACCCTGAATGTAAATGGGCTCAATGCCCCAATCAAAAGACACAGGGTATCAGATTGGATAAAAAAACAAGACCCATCGAAATGTTGTCTGCAAGAGACTCATTTTAGAACCAAAGACACCTCCAGATTAAAAGTGAGGAGGTGGAAAACAATTTACCATGCTAATGAACACCAAAAGAAAGCTGGGATAGCAATCCTTATATCAGATGAATTAGATTTTAAACCAAAGACTATAATAAGAGATGAGGAAAGACACTATATCCTAATAAAAGGGTATATCCAAGAAGAAGATCTAATAATAGTAAATATCTATGCCCCTAACATGGGAGCAACCAATAATATAAGCCAATTAATAACAAAAGCAAAGAAACACATTGACAACAATACAATAATAGTAGGGGACTTTAATACTCCCCTCACTGAAATGGACAGATCATCTAAACAAAAAACAAGGAAATAAAGACTTTAAATGACACACTGGACCAAATGGACTTCACAGACATATTCAGAACATTCCATCCCAAAGCAACAGATTTCACATTCTTCTCTAGTGCCCATGGAACATTCTCCAGAATAGGTCACATCCTACGTCACAAATCAGGTCTCAACCGGTACCAAAAGATTGGGATCATTCCCTGCATATTTTCAGACCACAGTGCTTTGAAACTAGAACTCAATCAAAAGAGGAAAGTCAGAAAGAACTCAAATACATGGAGGCTAAAGAGCATCCTACTGAAGAATGAATGGGTCAACCAGGAAACTAAAGAAGAATTTAAAAAATTCATGGAAACCAATGAAAATGAAAACACAACTATTCAAAATCTTTGGGATGCAGCAAAGGCAGTCCTAAGAGGAAAGTATATAGCAATACAAGCCTTTCTCAAGAAACAAGAAAGGTCTCAAATACACAACCAAACCCTACACCTAAAGGAGCTGGAGAAAGAACAGCAAATAAAGCCCAAGCCCAGCAGGAGAAGATAAATTATACAGATCAGAGCAGAAATCAATGAAATAGAAACCAAAAGAACAGTAGAACAGATGAATGAAACTAGGAGCTGGTTCTTTGAAGGAATTAACAAGATTGATAAACCCCTGGCCAGACTTATCAAAAAGAAAAGAGAAAGGACCCAAATCAACAAAATCATGAATGAAAGAGGAGAGATCACAACCAACACCAAAGAAATACAAACAATTATAAGAACATATTATGAGCAACTCTATGCCAACAAATTAGATAACCTGGAAGAAATGGATGCATTCCTAGAGAGGTATCAACTACCAAAACTGAACCAGGAAGAAATAGAAAACCTGAACAGACCTATAACCACTAAGGAAATTGAAGCAGTCATCAAAAATCTCCCAACAAACAAAAGCCCAGGGCCAGATGGCTTCCCAGGGAAATTCTACCAAACATTTACAGAATTAATACCTATTCTTCTGAAAGTGTTCCAAAAAATCGAAATGGAAGGAAAACTTCCAAATTCGTTTTAGGAGGCCACCATTACCTTGATCCCCAAACCAGACAAAGACCCCATCAAAAAGAAGAATTACAGACCAATATTCTTGATGAACATGGATGCAAAAATTCTCACCAAAATACTAGCCAATAGGATCCAAGAGTACATTAAATGGATTATTCACCATGACCAAGTCGGATTTATTCCTGGGCTACAAGTTTGGTTCAACATCCACAAATCAATCAATGTGATACAATACATTGATAAAAGAAAGGACAAGAACCATATGATCCTCTCAATAAATGCAGCAAAAGCATTGACAAAGTACAGCATCCTTTCTTGATCAAAACTCTTCAGAGTATAAGGATAGAGAGTACATACCTCAATAACATAAAAACCATCTATGAAAAACCCACAATGAATATCATTCTCAACGGGGAAAAACTGAGAGCTTTCCCCCTAAGGTCAGGAACATGGCAGGGATGTCCACTATTACCACTGCTATTCAACATAGTATTAGAAGTCCTAGCCACAGCAATCAAACAACAAAAGAAATAAAAGGCATCTGAATTGGCAAAGAAGAAGTCAAACTCTCACTCTTTGCAGATGATATGATACTTTATATGGAAAACCCAAAAGACTCCACCACAAAACTACTAGAACTCTTATAGGAATTCAGTAAAGTGGCAGGACATAAAATGAATGCACAAAAATCAGTGGCATTCCTATACACCACCAATAAGACAGAAGAAAGAGAAATTAAGGAGTTGATCCCATTTACAATTGCACCCAAAACCATAAGATACCTAGGAATAAATCTAACCAAAGAGGCAAAGAATCTGTACTCAGAAAACTATAAAATACTCATGAAAGAAATTGAGGAAGCCACAAAAAAATGGAAAAATGTTCCATGCTCATGGATTGAAAGAACAAATATTGTGAAGATGTCAATGCTACCTAGAGCAATCTACACTTTTAAAGGAATCCCTATCAAAATACCATCCACTTTTTTCAAACAAAAGGAACAAATAATCCTAAAGTTTTTATGGAACCAGAAAAGACCCCGAATAGTCAGAAGAATGTTGAAAAAGGATAGCAAAGCAGGTGGCATTACAATTCCGGACTTCAAGCTCTATTACAAAGCTGTAATCAACACGACACTATGGTACTGGCACAAAAACAGAGACATAGATCAATGGAACAGAATAGAGAGCCCAGAAATGGACCCTCAACTCTATGGTCAACTAACCTTCAACAAAGCGGGAAAGAATGTCCAATGGAGAAAGACAGTCTCTTCAACAAATGGTGTTGGGAAAATTGGACAGCCACATGCAGAAGAATGAAACTGGACCATTTCCTTACACCACACACAAAAATAGACTCAAAATAGTTGAAAGACCTAAATGTGAGACAGGAGTCCATCAAAATCCTAATGGAGAACACAGGCAGCAACCTCTTTGACCTCACACAGCAACTTCTTCTTAGAAACATCTCCAAAGGCAAGGGAAGCATAGGCAAAAATGAACCATTGGACTTCATTCAGATAAAAAGCTTTTGCACAGCAAAGTAAACAGTCAACAAAACCAAAAGACAACCAACAGAATGGGAGAAGATATTTGCAAATGACATATCAGATAAAGGGCTAGTATCCAAAATCTATAAAGAACTTATCAAACTCAACACCCAAAGAACAAATGATCTAGTCAAGAAATGGGCAGAATACATGAACAGACGTTTTCCCAAGGAAGACATCCAAATGGCCGAGACACATGAAAAAGTGTTCAACATCGCTCAGTATCAGGGAAATCCAAATCAAAACCTCAATGAGATACCACCTCACACCACTCAGAATGGCTAAAATTAACAAGTCAGGAAATGACAGATTTTGGCTGGGATGCGGAGAAAGGCGAACCCTCCTACACTGTTGGTGGGAATGCAAGCTGGTGCAGCCACTCTGGAAAACAGTATGGAGGTTCCTCAAAAAGTTGAAAATAGAGCTACCGTATGACCCAGCAATTGCACTACTGGGTATTTACCCCAAAGATGCAAATGTAGTGATCAGAAGGGGTATGTTCACCCCAATGTTTATATCAGCAATGTCCACAATAGCCAAACTATGGAAAGGGTCAAGATGTCCATCGACAGATGAATGGATAAAGAAGATGTGGTATATATACAATGGGATATTATTCAGATACCAAAGGAATGAAATCTTGGCATTTGCAACGATGTGTTTGAACTGGTAGGTATTAGGCTGAGTGAAATAAGTCAATCAGAGAAAGACATGTATCATATGCCCTCACAGATATGAGGACTTCTTAACCTCAGGAAACAAACTAAGGGTTGCTAGAGTGGTGGGGGGTGGAGGAATGGGGTGGCTGGGTGATAGAATTTGGGGAGTGTATGTGCTATTGTGAGTGCTGTGAATTGTGTAGGACTGTTGAATCACAGATCTGTACCTTGGAAACTAATAATACATTATATGTTAAAAAAAAAAAAAAAGAAGATAGTAGGAAGGGAAAAATGAAGGGGGGGGAATCGGAGGGAGAGGCCAACCATGAGAGACAATGGACTCTGAGAAACAAACTGAGGGTTCTAGAGGGGAGGGGGGTGGGGGGATGGGTTAGCCTGGTGATGGATATTAAAGAGGGCACGTACTGAATGGAGCACTGGGTGTTATACACAAACAATGAATCATGGAACACTACATCAAAAGCTAATGATGTAATTTATGGTGATTAACATAACATATAAAAAAAAAAAGAAAAAAATATCCAGTGTCATTCTTCTCTAACGAAGTGGATAATTGTATAAATCATAAAGAAATATAAACATTTTGGAACTAGAATGGAACTTTGAGGATATTTTGTCTATTTTATTTTACAGATTATAGAACAGACCCAGAAGGCAAAGTGACTACCATGACTTAGTCAAGAGTCATTATATATGTATATAAATGGGATATTATTTAGCTATAAAAAGGAATGAAATCTTGTCATTTGCAAGGACATGGATGGAGCTAGAGTTTATAGTTCTAAGAAAAGAAGTCAGTCACAGAAAGACAAATACGACTTGGCTTCACTTATGTAAAAATTAGGAAACAAAACAAACAAGCAAGGGATAAAAAGGGGAAACAAGTCAAGAAACAGACACTTAATTATAAAGAACAAACTGATGGTAATCAGAGAGGCAGTGAGTCTTGGGCTGTGGTAAATAGGTGATTGGGATTAAGGAGTGCAGTTTTCATTATGAGCAAGGATGATATATGGAAGTGTTGGATTCCTATATTGTATACCTGAAACCAATATAACTCTGTAAGTTAGCTAACCAGAATTAAAATAAAAATGTAAAAAAAAAGAGTACACTTATTATAATGAGTGCTGAGTAATGTATACTCACCTGGTTGATTGTACACCTGTCACTAATATAACATTGCATGTTAACCATACTGGAATTAAAATAAAAATAAATAAAAAATAATTAGGTTTCTTCATGAGTAAGGCCTGCTCTTTTAGGAGTCTTTTTTCATTATTTTTAGTTAAAAAATAATGTGATGAAACTAGATGATAGATTAATATTTTACTGATGGTTTAATTTATAATCATGAATATTAACTATTAAAGTACACTAGGAAGAAACTGCTTCACATGTGAAAATACTAGTACTTACTTTTACTAAGTCATTTACCTTCTCTGGAGCTCTACACACTGAACAGGTTAGACAAGATGATCTGTAAGATCTTATCTAAGCTTAGAATTCTGTGATCTTTTCCCTTTTAGGTTTTATTATCTACTTTGCTGTAATAGAATGATGTCCTTGAATATTTCTCAGCATCGGGAGAACTTATTCACATTCTAAATGTGACAATCTGAGGATTACTTTATGAATTTCTTATGAAAGCAGTTTCATGAGACTGGATACTGCTATTTCCTGCTCAGTTTCTATTTTTCTTATTTCTGTGTCCTAAAGAAATGGGACAATTGATAGTTCTATAAATGTGATGTCTAGGTCAATGGATTACCAGTATATTGATAATACTGTTTCAACTCTTCTGGAAACAACATCTCAAATGTATATTTTATTATTTTTTGTCAGGGTGTATGAGTTCATTCAAGTTTCAGTGGTTTATATTCTTTTTTTTTTTAAAGATTTTATTTATTTATTTGAGAGAGAGAGAGAATGAGAGAGAGCAAGCACATGAGAGGGGGGAGGGTCAGAGGGAGAAGCAGACTCCCTGAGGAGCAGGGAGCCCGATGTGGGACTCGATCCAGGGACCCCAGGATCATGACCTGAGCCGAAGGCAGTCGCTTAACCAACTGAGCCACCCAGGCGCCCTCAGTGGTTTATATTCTGATAGTAAATACTAGTGTACATGGATAACCTCTTTGTTATGCCCCTTAATATCTGGAAGGACATTCAGGTATAGCTCATTACAGAAATTAAATAACACTTTTAGATAATCAAAAATGCACACATAGGCCAGAGACTGGTATAAATATTTCTTTACTTTTCTCATTGTATCTGATTTCTGTTGCTGCATAACACATTACCACAAGGACTATATCCATTTGTTATCTCATATTTCTGTAGGCCAGAAGTCCAAGGCAGGCTTCACTGGGTTCTGTTGCTCAGGCTTTCACAAGACTGAAATCAAGGTGTTGACCAGGATGGACTGTTATATGGGGTATCTGCTTCCAAGCTCATTCTGGTTGTTGACAGAATCCACTTCCTTATAGTTATAGAACTGAGGTTCCTGTTTTCTTCCCAGCTACTGAAAAGGGATTTCTCTCAGTTCCTAGAAGCCATACTTAAGTCCTGCCTTCCAACTCCCTTCAACTCAGATTCCATAAAAACATGCTAAATCTTTCTCACACTTGGAATCACTTTGACTTCCTTTTCTGCATCCAATTGGCAAAAACTCTATACTTTTTAAAGAGCTCATGTGATTAAGCTAAGCCTGCTGAATAACATTCCTACTTGGTTAGTAAGCCATCTAAAAAAATGCCTTTTGCCATGTCATGTAATCACTGGAGTAATTCTAGGGTGCAAAAATCATGGGGTCCCTCTTAGAATTCTATCATATGCATTGAAAGATTGAGCCTTAGGTCAATACTTAGGGGTTCCTTCTCTCCCTTCTGTTTTTTGTTTTCTGTTTTGTTTTGTATCCTCCTATACACTGGGATCCTGACTCATTTTTGCAGCAAGGCTCATTCTTGCAGCAAATGATGAAGATAAGACTATGAAAGTCATAAATCCTGCCTCCATTCTGGAAAGCCAGTAGTAAACCAAAGAGACCACAGTAGTCTTTCTTAGGAGTAGGCTATGTCTTTTAAGGTTCTTAGCAGTGGAATATACTTAAGACCAAAAAAAAAAAAAAAAAGTCTTGCTCTTGACAATACTGATTGTCTCTTCTATCATAACCACAGTGTCTCAATATGCTAAAATCATCATTACATCATACACAGGTGAGAAGGGAAAGAACAAAGGTATTAATGGAGATAGCTAATTCATAGAGTTTACCTTTAGTGTTTACTTAGAAAAAAAATAAATAACAGTTCCACAAAATAGATATTACCCATATTGATTGCTTTCCACTTTCTATTATTATTTGAAGTTGTGCCATATTATTGCAACTTTTAGATAATGTGTATAATATTTTGCCATTAGCCTCTAGATATACTGAATTTAATTTAGCCCTGAAAACCTCCTTTTGTATCATCAATGATTTTCTGGGTAATTTTCAATTATTTTTAAGCTGGATATTGAATTGACATTAAGTTTTCACGTATATATGATGAAAATATTCATGAAGTGTCATCCATACTCATGAGTACAGGTGTGAATATAGCTTGATGTTGGGCACCACCTTAATACATCAGTTAATATCTTTCTATTCCCCTTTTTAAAAATATGAATTCTCCAGTCAAATAGGTTCATGGCATTTTGTTAGAATAGCATCTCTCCCAAAACTCTTCTGTATATTAGAAATCTTCTAACCACATAATTATAAGAGTAATTATTATGGGGCACCTGGGTGGCTCAGTTGGTTAAGCGACTGCCTTCGGCTCAGGTCATGATCCTGGAGTCCCGGGATCCAGTCCCACATCAGGCTCCCTGCTCAGCAGGGAGTCTGCTTCTCCCTCTGACCCTCCTCCCTCTCATGCTCTCTGTCTCTCATTGTCTCTCTCACAAATAAATAAAATCTTAGAAAAAAAAGTAATTATTATGAAACAGTATTATTTCAGTGTTTGACATTTTAATTTTATAGCCCCACCTCTTCTGCTTCCAATCTTGTGCATGCTGTCATGATGCATGAAAATATAAAAATTCTATCTACCCCAGTTTTTCCTGCCCCTGGGTCTTTTCCAATTCCTCATTGTGATACCCAGAGCGGCCCTTCTTCCTATCTTTCTGGAATTCATTGTTGGGTCATTAAATTCTGCTTGTCTTGTTTTTTTTTCTTCCTTTTACCCCTTTGCTCACTAAAAGTGAATTTTTACTGATTTTTCATTAAAAAAAAGATAATTCATTTCTTTTGTCTGCCATTTGCCATCTTTAAATTTCCTTCCCAAATCATCTTCAGCTCTATTGTTTCACTGTCAGACAACATGTAGTTTCCAGTGACATTGGCAAGCATTTCTCTCTAACTGATTCCTTTCCCACTGACGCCTCACCCAGTGCATACACTTGGATTTTTTTTTTTTTTTTTTGGTTTACAGACTATGTATGTATACTAGTTCATGTGTTCTAAGGAATGCTTTTGGATTAAGAGACAGTGTTTCAATGATGTCAAATACTAAAATAAAAACAACAAAATAGCTCAATTATCTGAATGTTTTTGTTTGGGTATAGGCAAAATATCTGAATTTTTATGTTATCTCTATTTTATCCAGGAGTGAGGCATTGTGATGGTGGAATCACTGTTTTAATACTCAAAAATCATCAACTTATCTCATATAAGTCAATGTGAGCTCATTGTATCTTTTATTTTCTCCAAAATAAATATTTGTGATTACTCATGTGTTTATGTTAGAGCAAGTATGGTATGGTCTAGAAGCCATTAATTAGTTTTCCTTTGATATATAAAATTAATATAAGTATATGCTTGTATATATGAAAGTATAGCATCAGCAGTACTCAAATAAATGAGATAAATATTATTTGCAAATTGTAGACTTAAAGGAAGGATAAAGGGACTATTACTAGATATATTTTTCTTTATAAATCCCAGAATTTCAATTTACAAAACTTCAAACTTTGTTTCTACTCTTTCTTTTTTTTTATTTTACTTTATTATTTTATGTTAGTCACCATACAGTACATTATTAGTTTTTGATGTAGTGTTCATGATTCATTGTTTTCATATAACACCCAGTGTTCCATGTGACACATGCCCTCCTTAATTCCCATCACCAGGCACACCCATCCCTCCACCCCTATCCTCTCTAAAACCCTCAGGTCCTTTCTTGGAGTCCATAGTCTCCCATGGTTCATCTCCCCTTCTGATTCCCCCCCTTCCTTTTTCCCTTCCTTCTCCTAATGTCCTCCATGCTATTCTTTATGTTCCACAAATACATGAAACCATAAGATAATTGACTTTCTCTGCTTGACTTATTTCACTTAGCATAATCTCCACCAGTCCCATCCATGTTGATGCAAAAGTTGGGTATTCATCCTTTCTGATGGCTGAGTTATATTCTGCTGTATATATGGACCACATCTTCTTTATCCATTCATCTGTTGAAGGACATCTCGGCTCTTTCCACGGTTTGGCTATTGCGGACATTGCTGCTATGAACATTTGGGTGCATATGTCCCTTCTTTTCACTACATCTGTGTCTTTGGGGTAAATACCCAGTAGTGCAATTGCTGGGTCATAGGGTAGCTCTTTTTTTAAATTTTTTGAGGCATCTCCACACTGTTTTCCAAAGTGGCTGTACCAGCTTGCATTCCCACCAACAGTGTAACAGGGTTCCCCTTTCTCCACAACCTCTCCAACATTTGTTGTTTCATACTTTGTCAATTTTTGTCATTCTAACTGGTGTAAGGTGGTATCTCAATGTGGTTTTGATTTGAATTTCCCTGATGCTTAATGATGATGAACATTTATTCTTGTGTCTGGTAGCCATTTGTATGCCTTCTTTGGAAAAGTGTCTGTTCATGTCTTCTGCCCATTTTTTGACTTGATTATTTGTTTTTTGGGTGTTGAGTTAAAGAAGTTCTTTATAGATCTTGGAGACCAGCCCTTAATCTGTAGTGTACATTTGTCAATATCTTCTCCCTTTCTGTGCGTTGCCTCTTTGTTTTGTTGACTGTTTCCTTTGCTGCACAGAAGATTTTTATCTTGATAAAGTCCCAAAAGTTCATTTTTGCTTTTGCTTCACTGGTCTTTGGAGATGTATCTTGAAAAATGTTGCCATGGCAGATATCAAAGTGATTAGTGCCTATGTGGTCCTCTAGGATTTTGATGGATTCCTGTCTCACATTGAAGCCTTTCATCCATTTTGAGTTTATCTTTGTGTATGGTCTTAGAAAATGGTCGAGTTTCATTCTTCTGTATATAGCTGTCCAAATTTCCCAGCACCATTTATTGAAGAGACTGTCTTTTTTCCATTGCATATTTTTTCCCTGCTTTGTCAAAGATTATTTGACCATAGAGTTGAGGGTCCATATCTGGGCTCTCTATTCTGTTCCATTGGTCTGTACATCTGTTTTTGTGCCAGGACCATGCTGTCTTGGTGATCACTGCTTTGTAATATAGTTTGAAATAAGGCAATGTGATGCCCCCAACTTTGTTTTTCTTTTTCAACATTTCCTTGGTGATTCGGGAGCTTTTCTGATTCCGCACAAATTTTAGCATTGTTTGTTCCAGCACTTTGAAAAATGTCATTGGAATTTTGATCAGGATGGCTTTGAAGGTATAGATTGCTCTGGGCAGCTTAGACATTTTAATAATGTTTATTCTTCCAATCCATGAGCATGGAATGTTTTCCCATCTTTTTATGTCTTCTTCAATTTCTTTCATGACTGTTCTGTAGTTCCTAGAGCATAGATCCTTTACCTCTTTGGTTAGGTTTATTCTGAGGTATCTTATGTTTTTTTGTGCTATTTTAAATGGAATCATTTCTCTAATTTCTCTTTCTACAGATTCATTTCAGGGTATAAGGAAGCAACTGATTTCTCTGCATTTATTTTGTATCCTGCCACATTACTGAATTGCTGTATGAGTTCTAGTAATTTGGGGGTGGTCTTTTGGATGTTCTACATAAAGTATCATGTCATCTGTGAAGAGAGAGTTTGACTTCTTCTTTGCCAATTTGAATACCTTTTATTTCTTTTTGTTGTCTGATTGCTGTTGTTAGGACTTCTAGTACTATGTTGAACAATAGTGGCGAGAGTGGGCATCCTTGTCGTGTTCCTGATTTTAAGGGAAAGGTGCTCAGCTTTTGCCCATTGAGAATGATATTCACTGTGGGTTTTTCATAGATGGATTTTATGAACTTGAAAATGTTCCCTCTATCCCTATACTCTGAAGAGTTTTAATCAGGAAAGGATGCCATATTTTGTCAAATGCTTTTTCTACATCAAATGAGAGGACCATATGGTTCTTCTCTCTCCTCTTATTAATGTGTTCTATCACACTGATTGATTTGTGAATGTTGAACCACCCTTGCATTCCGGGGGTAAACCCCACTTGGTCATGGTGGATAATCCTTTTAATGTATTGTTGGATCCTATTAGCTAGGATTTTGTTGAGAATTTTGGCATCCATATTCATCAGGTATATTGTTGTGAAATTCTCCTTTTTGATGGGGTCTTTGCCTGGTTTGGGGATTAAGGTAATGCTGGCCTCATAGAATGAATCTGGAAGTTTTCCTTCTGTTTCAATTTTTTGAAACAACTTCAGGAGAATAGGTCTTATTTCTTCTTTAAATGTTTGGTAGAATTCCCCAGGGAATCCATCAGGCCCTGGACTCTTGTTTTTTGGGAGGTTTTTGATCACTGCTTCAATCTCGTTTCTGGTTATTGGCCTATTCAAGTTGTCAATTTCTTCCTGTTTCAGTCTTGGCAGCTTATAGGTTTCCAGGAAGGCCTCCATTTCATCCAGATTGCTCAGTTTATTGGCATATAGTTGTTGATAATAATTTCTGATAATTGTTTCTATTTCCTTGGTGTTAGTCATGATCTCTCCCCTTTCATTCATAATTTTATTAATTTGGTTGCCTTCTCTTTTCTTTTGGATACATCTGTCCAGTGGTTTATCATTTCTACTCTGTCAAAATGCTTTAATAAAGTTAGTAAAACTTGGCAATTTTAGTTAATGCATAAGGGCACACCATAAAATCAATTTGGTATTTATTCGTTTGCTGCATCATGCATGCCTATCACCACTTCCCTAAGGAGTCAGGGTGAAAGGGGTAATATTTGTATTTATTCAATATATGTAATTTTATTAGGTTGTTTGCCCTTCAACCAGACTATTGCCTTGTGAGACAAATGGTTTGTAATAAATGAGCATAAAGCAGAAACAAATATATATATATAACAAATTATATTACATTAACAAATGGTATTGTATTGAAAATTAATAAGTATTATAATATTTTCAATTATATAATTGATTAATAATTAATATAATTTTAATAATATATGTTACTTCTTAAATTATAATAACATATATTCCTATTATATATATATATATATGTTAATTTCTGTATTTTTTACAACAAGCAAACTATGGGTTGAATCTTTAGGGAAAGTGCTAAACCAGGAAATGGTCCTCTGTTGAATTCACTCTATAATTCTTGTAGATGCCAGGAGGGTGATTTTGAACTACATGGAATTGATCTCTAAATGAATAAGGCATGAAGAATGTCCACTTCTTAGAAAAGAAAAACTTGTAGATGTATTATGCAGACACATAAAAAGGGAATCCACACAGTCATTGTTATAATTTGCTCATATGTTTTTTTCTCCATTTTTCCTTCCAAGACTAAACAATTCAAGCAAGAATGTAAATTGTGTCTGAAATCTATTCCCTGACTACCGTAGTTTCATAGTAATTACAGTGTAAGTAAATTCTCAGAAATGGGGTCCTTAATCATTGCTTGCTTTTAAAATACTAAAATCAAAAGCAAAGACATCTTTAGTATTTATCACCGGTATCAAGCTTTATTATGTAAGACTATCATAGCATACTTTAAATCATTTAATTTGGGAGCAGAACCATTTGATTTCTCAGGCTCTACATACAGACTTTTCTAAACAAAACTGCAAATATCTTGAAGATTCTTGAAGAGTCTATTTTTCTATTCACGTGAAGAGATGAAAAAAGTACTTTTTAATGATTTTATTTATTTATTTGAGAGAAAGAGAGAGCACAAGCAGGGGGAGCGACAGACAGAGGGAGAGTGAGAAGCAGGCTTCCTGTGAAGCAGAGAGCCCAATGTGGGGCTCGATCCCAGGAGCCTGGGATCATGGCCTGAGCCAAAGGCAGATGCTTAACCAACTGAGCCACCCAGGCTCCCCAGAAACAAGTATTTTAATTTAAACCCAGAAAGGAATAAAACTATATAGTCACCATATGGGAAATTTGCTGTATCTTATACTAAGTTCTCCTTAAACTTCTATAGTTATGAGCTACGTAACTTAAGCCTTACACAACAAGATTCTAAGTGCATTCAACATGTGAGGTGGGATTTTGTTGAAAGAAAATATAGCCAAGCTATATTTGAATCTGTAATAATGCATAAAGCCAAGCTGAAATAGTTCTGAATTTTAAGAATAAAAGAAATATGCTATTGGAAGAACTGATTCTGTGGCAACACAACAAACCATAATGTAGAAACTATTTACTTTGTGTCTTTAAAATGTTCTTTGTGAAAGTAGATTATAAGTATCACAGAATTTTTTTTGAGGGACATAGGGGGGCACCTGGTTGGCCCAGTCATTTAAACGTTTGACTCTTGTTTTCAGGTCAGGTTGTGATCTCAGGGTCCTGGGATTGAGCCCCGTGTTGGGCTCCAAGCTCAGCAGGGAGTCTGCTTGAAGATTCTCTCCCTCTGCCTCTACCCCTTTTCACCCTCTCTCTCTCTCAAACAAATATATTTTAAGAGTCTCTTATGGTTTGGTTCCCTCTCTCTTTTTTTCTCCCCTTCTCCTATGTTCATCTGTTTTGTTTCTTGAATTCCACATATGAGTGAAAACATATGGTATTTGTCTTTCTCTGACTGACTTATTTCACTTAGCATAACATTCTAGCTCCACCCATGTCCTTGCAAATGGAAAGAATTCATTCGTTTTTTAATTTTTATTTATTTATTTGAGAGAGAGAAAGCATGAGAGAGAGAGAGAGAGATAACAATCAGGGAGGATAGGTAGAGGGAGAAGCAGACTGCCCGCTGAGCAGGGAGCCTGACGTGGAACTCGATCCCAGGACCCTGAGCTCATGACTTGAGCCAAAGGAACACACTTAACAAACTGAGCCACCCAGGCACCCAAGATTTCATTCTTTTTGATGGCTGAGTAATATTTCAGTGTGTGTGTGTGTGTGTGAGTGTGTATACAAATTCTTCTTTATCCATTCATCAGTCAATGGACATTTGGGCTCTTTCCATAATTTGGCTATCATGGATAATGCTGCTATGAACATTGGGGTACATATACCCCTTTGAATCAGTGTTTTTGTGTTCTTTGGGTAAATACTTAGTAGTGCAAATGCTGGGTCATAGGGTAGTTCTATTTTTAACTATTTGAGGAACCTCCATACTGTTCTCCAGAGTGGCTGCACCAGTTTGTATTCCCACCAACAGTGCCAAAGTATTCCCCTATCTCTGCATCCTTGCCAATGTCTTTTTTTCCTGTGCTGTTAATTTTAGCCACTCTGACAGGTGTGAGTTCATATTGCATTATGGTTTTGATTTGTGTTTCCCTGATGATGAGTGATGTGGACCATCTTTTTGTGAGTCTGTTGACCATCTGCATGTGTTCTTTGGAAAAACATCTGTTCATATCTTCTGCCCATTTCTTAAATGGATTATTTATTTTTTAGGTGTTCAGTTTGATAAGTTATTTATTTATTTTGGATACTGACCCTTTACCAGCTATGTCATTTGCAAATATCTTCTCCCATTTCATAGGTTGCCTTTTAGTTTTGTTGATTGTTTCTTTCACTGTTCAGAACCTTTTTGTTTTGAAGCAGTCCCAACAGTTTATTTTTGCTTTTGTTTCCATTGCCTCAGGAGACATACATATCTAGAAAGAAGTTGTCAAGGCCAAAGTCAAAGAGGTTACTGCCTGTGTTCTCCTTTAGGAATTTTATGGTTTCAGGTTTCACATTTAGGTCTTTCATCCATATTGTATTTATGTTTGTGTATGGTGTAAGAAAGTGGTCTGGTTTCTTTCTTTTGCATCTTGCTGTCCAGTTTTCCCAATGCTGTTTGTTGAAGAGACTGTCTTTTTCCCACTGAGTATTCTTACCTGCTTTCTGGAAGATTAATTGGCCATATAACTGTGTTTTTTTCTGGATTTTTTTTTTTCTGTTCAATTGATCTATGTGTTTACTTTTGTGCCAATACCATACTGTTTTGATCACCACAGCTTTATTATATAACTTGAAGTCCAGAATTGTAATGCATCCAGCCTTGCTTATCTTTTTAAAAGTTGCTTTGGTTATCAGGGTCTTTTGTGGTTCCATACAAATTTTAAGATTGTTTGTTTTAGTTCTGTGAAAAATGCTTTTTGTATTTGTTTTATTTTATTTATTCATTTGAGACACAGAGATACAGACAGAAAGAGAGAGCACGAGCAGAGGGAGAGGCAGAGGGAGAGGCAGACAGAGAGGGAGAAGCAGAAGCAGGCTCCCTGCTGAGCCAGGAGCCCAATGTGGGGCTCAATCCCGGGACCCTGGGGTCATGACCTGAGCTGAAGGCAGACGCTTAACCATCTGAGCCACCCAGGCACCCCTACTTTTTGTATTTTGATAGAAATTGCATTAAATATGTAGATTGCTTTGAGTAGTATAGTCATTTTAATAATATTTTTTCTTCCAATCTATGAACATTGAATGTTTTTCCATTTCTTTGTGTCATCTTCAATTTCTTTCTTTTTTTTTAAGATTTTATTTATTTATTTATTTGAGAGAGAGAATGAGAGAGAGAGAGAGAGCACATGAGAGGGGGGAGGGTCAGAAGGAGAAGCAGACTCCCTGCCACGCAGGGAGCCCGATGTGGGACTCGATCCAAGGACTCCAGGATCATGACCTGAGCCAAAGGCAGTCGCTTAACCAACTGAGCCACCCAGGCACTCAATCTTCAATTTCCTTCATCAGTGTTTTATAGTTTTCAGAGTCCAGGTCTTTCACCTCTTTGGTTAAGTGTATTCCTAGATAACTTATTATTTGGGTGCAATTGTAAATGGGATATTTTAAAATATTTTTTTTCAATAAATTTCATTATCCAGATGCAAAATCAAAAAGAACATTTTTTACTTGAAGAATACTTCAGAATACATGGTTTTAAAAGTTACATATAGACCAACCCATTGAAGAAAAATAGAATACACATTTTCCTGAAGTACACACAGTCCCCTGGTTAAATCACATAAAATGAGACATAACAAGTACTAAAAATTTAAGAAGACTGAAATCATACCAAGTATATTTTCCAACCATAATGGTACAAAACTAAATTGTTTTAATTTCTCTTTCTGTTGTTTCATTATTAGGTGTATAGAAATGCAACAGGTTTCTGCACATTGATTTTGTATCCCATGACCTTACGGAATTTGTACATCAGTTTCAGTTGTTTTTTGTTGGAGTCTTTTGAGTTTTCTATATAATCATGTAATCCACAAATAGTGAAAGTTTTACTTCTTCCTTGCCAAATTGGATGCATTTTATTTCTTTTTGTTGTTTGATTTCTGTGGCTAGGACTTCCCATACCACGTTAAGTAAAAGTGGTAAGAATTTAGAGTGTTCCCGAACTTAGAGCAAAAGCTCTCAGCTTTTTGCTATTAAGATTGATGTTAAGCTGTGGGTTTTCATAGATGTCCTTTATTATGTTGAGGTATGCTTCCTCTAAACCTACATTGTTGGGGGTTTTTACCATGACTGGATGTTATACTTTGTCAAATGTTATTCTGTGTCTATTAAAATGATCATATTGGTCTTATCCATTCTCTTCTTGATGTGATGTAACACAATGACTGATTTGCAAATATTGAACCACCTTTGCAACCCATGAATAAATCCCACTTGGTCATGGTGAATGATTTTTTTTTTAAAGATTTTATTTATTTATTTGAGACAGAGAGAATGAGATACAGAGAGCATGAGAGGGAGGAGGGTCAGAGGGAGAAGCAGACTCCCTGCCGAGCAGGGAGCCCGATGCGGGACTCGATCCCGGGACTCCAGGATCATGACCTGAGCCGAAAGCAGTCGCTTAACCAACTGAGCCACCCAGGCGCCCCAATGGTGAATGATTTTTTTAATGTATTGTTGAATTTGGTTCCCTAGTTTTTTGTTTTTTGTTTTTTTGAGAATTTTTGCATCTATGTTCATCAGGGATATTGACCTGTAGTTCTCTTTCTTTTAATTTTTTTCATTATGTTATGTTAGTCATCATACAGTACACCATTAGTTTTTGATGTAGTGTTCCATGATTCATTGTTTGCATTTAACAGCCAGTGTTCCATGCAATACATACCCTCCTTAATACCCATCACTGGGCTAACCCATCCACCCACCCCCCTCCCCTTTAAATCCTCAGTTTGTTTCTCAGGGTCTGTAGACTCTCATGGTTCATCTCCCTCTCCAATTCTCCCCCCTTCATTTTTCCCTTCCTTCTCCTAATGTCCTCCATGCTATTCCTTATGTTCCACAAATAAGTGAAGCCATATGATAATTGATTTTCTCTGCTTGACTTATTTCACTTAGCATAATCTCCTCCAGTTCCATTGATATTCATGCAAAAGTTGGGTATTCATCCTTTCTGATGGCTGGGTAATATTCTGTTGTATATATGGACCACATCTTCTTTATCCATTTGTCTGTTGAAGGGCATTTAGCTCTTTCCACAGTTTAGGTATTGTGGACATAGCTCTATGAACATTGGGGTGCATGTGGCCCTTCTTTTCACTACATCTGTGTCTTTGGGGGTAAACACCCAGTAGTGCAATTGCTGGGTCATAGGGTAGCTCTATATTTAATTTTTTGAGGCACCTCCACACTGTTTTCCAAAGTGGTTGTACCAACTTGCATTCCCACCAACAGTGTAAGAGAGTTCCCTTTTCTCCACAACCTCTCCAACATTTGTTGTTTAGTGCCTTGTCAATTTTTGCCATTCTAACTGATGTAAGGTGGTATCTCCTTGTGGTTTTGATTTGTATTTGTATTTCCCTTATGGTTAGTGATGTTGAACATTTTTTCATGTGTCTATTAGCTATCTGTATGTATTTTTTAGAGAAGTGTCTGTTCATGTCTTCTGCCCATTTTTGACTGGGTTATTAGTTTTTTGGGTGTTGAGTTTGAGAAGTTCTTCATAGATCTTGGATATCAGCCCTTTATCTGTAATGTCATTTGCAAATATCTTCTCCCATTCATGGGCTGCCTCTTAGTTTTGTTAACTGTTTCCTTTGCTGTGCAGAAGCTTTTTACCTTGATGAAGTCCCAAAAGTTCATTTTCACTTTTGTTTCCTTTGCCTTGGAGACATTTTTTTTTTTTAAGATTTTATTTATTTATTTGATAGAGACACAGCGAGAGAGGGAACACAAGCAGGGGGAGTGGGAGAGGAAGCAGGCTTCCCGCTGAGCAGGGAGCCTGATGTGGGGCTCGATCCCAGGACCCTGGGATCATGACCTGAGCCGAAGGCAGACACTTAAAGACTGAGCCACCCAGGCACCCTGGAGACATGTTTTGAAAGAAGTTGCTGTGGCCGATATCAAAGAGGTTACTGCCTATGTTCTCCCCTAGGATTTTGATGGATTCCTGTCTCACATTGAGGTCTTTCATCCATTTTGAGTTTATCTTTGTGTATGGTCTTAGAAAATGGTCGAGTTTCATTCTTCTGTATATAGCTGTCCAATTTTCCCAGCACCATTTATTGAAGAGACTGTCATTTTTCCATTGTATATTTTTTCCTGCTTTGTTAAAAATTACTTGACCATAGAGTTGAGGTCCATATCTGTACTCTCTATTCTGTTCCATTGGTGTATGTGTCTGTTTCTGTGCCAGTACCATGATGCCTTGGTGATCACAGCTTTGTAATATAGCTTGAAATCAACCAACGTGATGCCCCTAGCTTTGTTTTTCTTTTTCAACATTTTCTTGGCAATTCAGAGTCTTTTATGTTTCCATACAAATTTTCGGATTGTTTGTTCCAGCACTTTGAAAAATGTCATTGGAATTTTGATCAGGACAGTGTTGAAAGTCTAGATTGTTCTTTTTTAGTGGTGCCTTTATCTGGTTTTGGTATCAGGGTAATGCTTGCCTCTTAGAATGAATTTGGAAATTTTCCTTCTTTTTTAAATTTTTTAAGAATAGATAAGAAGAATAGGTATTAATTCTTCTTTAAGTGTTTGTTAGAATTCACCTATAAAGCCTTCTGGTCCTGGACTTGTTGGAAGTTTTTTGATTACTGACCCAAGTTCATTGCTGGTTATTGGCCTGCTCAAATTTTCTTTCTTCGTGTTTCAGTTTTTGTTTTTGTTTTTTTTGTTTTTTTGTTTTGTTTTTTTTTTTTTTTTTTTGTAGTTTACATGCTTCTGGGCATTTATCCATTTCCTCTAGGTTGCCTAATTTTTGACATATAGTTTTTCATAGTTTGTATTTCTGTTGTGTTTTGTTGTTATTTCTTCTCTCTCATTTGTATTTTACTTTATTTGAGTTCTTTCTCATTTTTCTTGATAAGTCTGGCTATAGGTTATCAATTTTACTTATTTATTTTTTGGAAGAACATGATTCTGGTTTCATTGATTTGTACTATTTTTTCTCTAGTTTCTATATCATTTATTTCTCCTCTAATCTTTATTATTTCATTTTTCCTGCTAGTTTTAAGTTTTGGTTGTTGTTCTTTTCATAGCTCTTTCATATACAGTGTTAGGTTGTTTGAGATTTTTTACTTCTTGAGGTAGGCCTGTATTGTATTATACTTCCCTCTTAGAACCATTTTGCTCCATCCCAGTGGTTTTTGGCCATTTGTGTTTTCATTTTCTTTTTTCCTAAATTTTTATTCAAATTCCAGTTAGTTAACATGCAGTGTAATATTATTGCAAAATATGCTTATTGAAACCTCATTTGTAACAGTGAAAAAAGTGTTAACAACTTGTCCATTTGTATAGGAATGGGAAAATAAACTGTGGTTTATTCACACAAATTAATACTACACAGCTCTTTTAATGAATTAATACATTTTCTAAGCAACAACATGGATACAACATAAAAGGAACTAAAAAGAGTTGCATGTCAAGGAATGTGATATAAGTAAAGTATATAGTAAAGGTACAAAATTATTGATAAGTATAATATGCCCTAAATTTAAGATTTTTTCCTCTGGAGAAATAAGTGTGAAAACCATTGATGGTGATGGGTGGGGGATTTAGTTGTTTTTCTAACGTCTTATCTCTTAAAAATTATCAGAGAGAAACCTTAATATAACCATGAAAAAGTGGTAGACCTATTATATACGTTTGGTGGCTATATCTGCCATATTATTTTATGAATGTTGAGACATTTCATAATTTTTTTAAGTTAAAAGAAAATATATTCTTCCTAAAAGGTAAAACAAATTATCTTCACTTTCAATTATGGTCATTATAAAAGACTGATTATTTAAAGGGAAGAGTTAGGGGCATCTGGGTGGCTCAGTTGGATAAGTGTCTGCCGTCAGCTCAGGTCATGATCCCAGGGTTCTGGGATCAAGTCTTGCATCGAGCTCCCTGCTCCGTGGAGAGCCTGCTTCTCCCTCTTCCTCTACCTTTCCTACTGCTTGTGCACTTTCTGTCCCTCTCTCTCTCTCTGTCTAATAAATATTAGGAAGGGATAAATGAAGGGGGGGAATCGGAGGGGGAGACAAGCCATGAGGGACTATGGACTCTGAGAAACAAACTGAGGGTTCTAGAGGGGAGCAGGGTGGGGGAATGGGTTAGCCTGGTGGTGGGTATTAAAGAGGGCACGTATTGAATGGAGCACTGGGTGTTATTTGCAAACAGTGAATCATGGAACACTACATCAAAAACTAATGATGTAATGTATGGTGATTAACATAACATAATAAAAAGAAATTTTTTAAAAAGTCTTTAAAAAAATAAAGAGAAGATTTAATGTTCTGTTATACAAATACATTGCTAAGGTAAGTAAGTCTGAATATTGACTTATTCTCATTTTTTCAAATGGAAATAATGCCTCATATATGGAAATAAAATTTAGCTATAGTTACATAACACAATTAGACTTTGATTTAAAAAAAAAAAGATGAGGCATGGTGTATTTTTTTTGAAAGATTGTGGACACTTGCTGTTGCTTGGATGGCAGATCCTGTATGTATGGTGGTCCTTTTGGCCTATAGGTGTTTGGGATTTCAGTAAGTGAAAGAGCAGTTGGCATCAGGGGAACAATTGGCAGTCAGACCCAAGATAAACAGTGATAATAAAACAGCACAAAGGTTTTGTCATTATAGAACTGTTATTTCCAGTGATCTATTGATTCTTGAGAAGCATGGACAGTGTTAATACACAGTGAAAAACCCAAATCTGTAAAACTAAATGAAGTGGAATGGAAAATGATATGGGTGAGACTGTCATCTGACCCTGTACTTCAGAATGCTTTCTGATGATTAATTTTGGGGGGAGCAAAGAAACTTTCCAAAAACAGTTTCTTGGGTGGGAGTAGACAGTGAGATTTGAGCTTGCCTTTACTTGATATCAAGGTGGAATTGCACAGTAATTTTCTTGACTATTAAGGCAGAATATCATAGTGGTTAAGAGCACAAGTTCTGAGATCCTGGCTTTACCAACTTAACAGGTTATTTCATTGCTCTAAGTCTCAGTTCTCTTAGCTGTAAATGTGATTGACCAAAATATCTCATTGGAATGATGAAAGGACTGTATGAAATAATCCATAGAAAATTATTAAAGCTTTGCCTGATATATAGTAAGAGCTTAATAAACATTAGCTTTGTTTTAAGGTCTACAAGTGTCACTGTGTTCAATTTGTGTATGAGTCTGAACTCTGTATAAGAAATGTAGGTCTTAGCGTCAAGAGTCTCAGATGGTGAAAGCACCCATGAATGCTTTCTCAGAATAACTGATCTGGGGCATTTGTGGACCAGTTTCAGTCAAAAATGCTGGGGTGATAGCTGTAACCCAAATGGTATTCTTGTAGGTGAACATAATATATTCACATATGAAAGTAAATATGTTCAAAGTAAATATGTCCTTTTTTTACTGCTGTAGCACCAACAACCAGCATAATATTAACTCATAGTAGACTCTAAAATGTATTTGTCAAATGAATTAAAAAGGATAGAAAATATTTCACTAGGTTTCTACTTAGTTTTAGATGTTTGGACCAAAAAAGAGCCTGCCCTAGAAAGAATAAATTCTGAGAAATAGTTTATATTTGTAAATGTTGAGACCCTTGGTATACTTTAAAACTTGGTAAATTGAAATAATGGCAAAAAGGTGTATGTAAAAAAAAAAAACTAAGAAAAAAATACTTAGAAAATGTTAATAACTAAATTGGAAAGTCCAATTAGTCATGGGATTTTTAAAAATATTTATTTATTTATCTGAGAGTGGAGAGGGGCAGAGGGAGAGAGAAAAATCTCAAGCAGACACCCTGCTGAATGGAGGGCTCAATCCCAGAACCCTGAGATCATGACCTGAGTGGAAATTGTCAGCCGCTTAACTGACTGAGCCACCCAGGCACCCCAAGCATGGGATTTTGGAATCTCTCCTGTCTGAGCCCAAGACTAAAACAATGAAAGTGACAGAACTTAGAAAGTGATTTGATGCTGGTAATTGTTGCAAAAAGAAATGAAGTAGTGAAGTAATAGTGAAATGTTTCTAAATGTCTATGTCTCTAAGCTATATTAGCTAAAATGTAATAAAATGGTTTCAAGTTCTCCTGGGAAGATGATTAATCTTCCTCTTGTTCCTTATCTACTCCAAACCTTCCCCAATCTTCATTTCAAAATAATTAATAAAGACTTATTTATTTGTTGTACACTCTCTTTGGATTCATAGAGGATATAAACCACTTTATAAAGTATGAGAGGATAATATTTTTAGTGACAAATCAGTAAAAAGGTAAAATAAGGGACTGTAAACATAACAAATAGTCATTTGATATAGTTAACATAGTTAAGCTATAATTTTAGCACTGAGAACTATGGCAGCTACAGCTAAAGAAGAATAAAACAAATAGCTTAATAGAAGGAAATGAACCAACTTGCTGGGAAAAGAAAACTTTTCTCTAGAATTGAATTTTAAAAGTTATTATGTAAATCATTATATAAGGGTCATTGAATAATATGAGACTGTGTTTTCAACAGTACTTTTTACTAAAGTTTCTGTGATATTGGTAAGGTATGATGTGTTGCCAAGAAAATGTTGACAAAGCCTCTTGGGAGAAGACTGCAGGGCATTATGGTCTTTTCTAGGTTCTATAATTTAACAGTAAAATTCCAATGCTAATTTCTATTTCTAGCCTTTTGAAATGCACTATATTTATTATGATGTGATTGACCTATGGTTTCTCCATCATTTACATTAACCACCTATGATATTCATAATTCTATTAAATCATGTCTTCAGAAGTCAACAGTGCACAGTGAAATGTGTAACAGTGCACACTGCTCTTTATTTACCCAGTGAAATGTTCCTTGACAAGATGAGCTTACAAACAGAACATCTCATTACCATAAGTCTTCAGGATGGAAGCTGGAAGGTAAAGGTGGGGACAGCAGGCTTTTTTGTATCTCAGATACATCTTTCTAATGTTAGCAAGTGAAACACTTAAAACTAAAAGGCAGCCGATGGAATGGGAAAAGATATTTGCAAATGACATATCTGATAAAGGGATGGTATCCAAAATATATAAAGAAGTTAGCAAACTCAACACCACCCCCCCAAAAAAATAATCTAGTTAAGAAATGGGCAGAAGACATTAAGAGATACTTTTCCAAAGAAGTCATCCAGATGGCTAACAGACACATAAAAAGATGCTCAACATCACTCATCACCAGAGAAATAAAAATCAAAACCATAATGAGATACCACCTCACACCTATCAGAATGACTAAAACTAACAACACAAGAAACGGGTGTTGGTGAAGATGCGGAGAATGGGGAACCCTCTTGCACTGTTGGTGGGAATGCAAACTAGTGCAGCCACTCTGGAAAACAGTATGGAAGTTCCTCAAAAATTTAGAAAAAGAACTATGATCCAGCAATTATAATACTAGGTGTTTATCCAAAGGACACAAAAATACTGATTCAAAGGGCTACATGCACCCCGATGTTTATAGCAGCATTATCCACAATAACCAAACTATGGAAATAGTCTAAATGCCCATTGGCTGATTAATGGATAAGGAAGATATGACATACATAAAATGGTATATTACTCAGCCATCAAAAAATTGAAATATTGTTATTTGCAATGACATGGATGGAGCTGAGTGTATTATGCTAAGCAAAATAAGCCAGTCAGAAAAAGACAAATACCATATGATTTCACTCATATGTGGAATTTAAGAAACAAAAAAGATGAACATAGGAGAAGAGGTAAAAATAAAAGAGAGGGAAGCAAACCATAAGAGACTCTTGATAGAGAACAAACTGAAGGTTGATGGAGGGAGGTGGGTGAAGGTGGGCTAGCTGGGTGATGGGTATTAAGGAGGACACTTACTATGATGAGAACTGGGTGTTGTTTGTAAGTAATGAACCACTGAATTCTACTCCCGAAACTAATGTTGCACTGTATGATAACTAAAATTTGAATAAAATTTTGAAAATAAAAAAAATTTAAAAATGGTCAGTCTGTAACTGGCAGGAATTATTTTTGGGGTGAGGGTAGCTTTTTACCCCAAGTTATTTTAAAAAAAGCAACAATATATGCATCCTAAATTGTCATTGAGAAAAAGCCACAAAGTTTTTGAAGAGAAAAAAGGGCCATTAAAATATATATATATATATATATATATGTTTGCAGCAGAAAACAGATATGTCATATATTTAGTTTTAAGTGTCAAGACAGAAGAGACCCAACACACAGACATTGAAAGTGAATTTTACTATCAGGAAATACAGTTGTTGGAAGTTCTTACTCCAAGAGATTTGAGATTATACTCTAAGCAGGCTGAGTTGATGGCTTTGCTGACCTCGATGAACAACTAGAAACATACAGTGACAAAAGATTTCACAAAATATTGGGCCACATACATTAAATGCCATATAAGTGAAATGGATCTTTAAAATAGTATAGGGTATAAATATTGCATCCTGACTGCACACTTGAAAAGACTGAGAATGAGGTGCGCCTGGGTGGTATAGTTGGTTAAGCCTCCAACTCTTGGTTTTGGCTCAGGTCATGATCTCAGGGTTGTGTGATAAAGCCTCGTGTCAGGCTCTGTGCTCAGCATGGAGTCTCCTTGAGTTTCCCTCTCCCTCTGCACCTCCAACTTTTGCTCTCTCTCTAAAATAAATAAATAAATCTTAAAAAAAAGAAAAGACTTGGGGTGCCTGGGTGGCTCAGTCGTTAAGGGTCTGCCTTCAGCTCAGGTCATGATCGCAGAGTCTTGGGATCAAACCTCGCATCAGGCTCCCTGCTCTGCAGGAAGCCTGCTTCTCCCTCTCCCACTCCCCCTGCTTGTGTTCCCTCTCTCACTGTGTCTCTCTCTGTCAAATAAATAAAGTCTTTAAAAAAAAGACTGAAAATGAAATCATAAAATAAGATATATTCAGTGAACTTTGAGTGAATTCCTTTGTTCAATCTTGGAACATTTTCACTAAAATAATTGTTTGGAAAAAATCATAATTAAAATTCTACCAAGTGAATGTCAACATTCAGATGTTACAACTAAACTCTGTAGTGATGATTGATTAGTATTTAAATGATGTGCAACCTGCTAATAATGGAGGCAATAGTAAGTTGAATGGTGAGCCTTTATTCTTGGTGGGGGGAAACTGCTTAAGTAAAGATTTTGTTGAAGCTTTTTTATGTGCTTTTTAGAAATACCTGATGACTTGAGACTCAGATTGAAAACTACTGAAAACAACTGACTAGGCCAAACTAAGAAGTAGAAACTCGCATAATTTAAGGTAACTAAGATAGCAATATTTAGGATGGGACCTCAGCAAAACTGAATGACATTAGGTTTGTCTTTGATGCATGACTATTTCCCCTCTATTTCATATACCTTTATCTTACTTGCTCCTGGTGAGTAGTTATCAATAAATATGTTATGTATTATAGTTGTCAGTTGCATTAGTTTTATATTGATGAATAACAAAACACCATAAATTTAACATCTTAACTACCCCCATTTAGTAGGCCAGAGTTTTATAGGTTAAAGTCCTGGCAGGTTCAGCTAGATTCTCTACTCTCACAAAGATAAAATCAAGGTGTTTCTTGGGCTTGGCAGTGATCTAGAGGCTTGGGGAAGAATCTGCTTCCAAGTTCATTCACATTGTTGGCCATTGTTGGCCAAATGTGATTTCTTGTAGTTGTAGGTCTAAGGTTCTTTTTTTTTTTTTTTTTTTTTTTAAACTGGATGTTAGGTATGGGCCCGCTCCTAGTTCTTTAAGGCCACCTTCTTTCCTTCTCACATGGCCTATTCCATCTTCAAAGCCAGAAATAGTATAACAAATCCTTCTTCTGCTTCAAATCCCCAGCTTCCACTTCTGCCACCAGCTAGAGAAGACTCACTGCATTTAAAGGACTAATATGATTAGACTCTCATTGCCATATAATGTGACATAATCTCAAGAGTAACATCACATCATATTCACAGGTTCTACCCACACTCAAAGGGGTAGTCATATACAAGACAATGATTCACAAGTGGTCATTCTTAGGACTTTGCCTATCACATTGGATAAATTTGTCATATGTTAAGACTTAACATCTTCTGCTTTATTTACATTTGTACAGTAACCTTTTTAATGGAAAAATATCATTCAAAGCCCAAAGGTATGAAGGTAGGATGCTAAAATACTGACATAAAGGTTGATAATGTGGGTAAGAGGACTTCATTAAATGATCCTTCAAATCATGCCACATAGTTCACTCAAAAGTTTGCTTGTATATATGTTAAGAAAAAAAAAAAAAGATAGCAGGAGGGGAAGAATGAAGGGGGGAAATCGGAGGGGTAGACAAACCATGAGAGACGATGGACTCTGAAAAACAAACTGAGGGTTCTGGGGTGGGGGGAGGATGGGTATTAAAGAGGACACGTTCTGCATGGAGCACTGGGTGTTATGCACAAACAATGAATCATGGAACACTACATCTAAAACTAATGATGTAATATATGGGGATTGACATAACAATAAAAAAAATTTTTTTAAATTTTGCTTGTAACTGAGGAATATGATTTAATCCACTTTCATATTTACTGTTTTAATTAAATCAATACAAGTTTATTGCCAATTTATAGTTATATACAAAATGTATTTGTGTATGTTAGTTGTATTTAATTTAAGAACATTTAAAAGAGTAAATATACTCTCAGGTCAGCTGACAGAAGCAAAAGTAATGCATATTTGCAGTGAAAAAAATAGAAGCCAATAATCTTACTAGAACATTAGCATTTAAACAGCACCAAAATTAATAAGAATGATTCTTATTCTATGAATGATTTCTATGTTCTATGAAATGGTGTATTACTTATTTTGACTGTTGTAACTTAAGAAAAACACATTAGATTACAGTTTGACTGTCTTATGGTAGAAATTAACAGTCCCAGCTAAGGTTTGGGAAGGCTAGTTCCTAGATGAAGGTAGAATGGGTACTAGATTTTTTCTGAGCAATGTAGGATATAGCTGGAACCAAATTTACGTGGGAAGAATAATATTGATCAGGAAAATGGTAAAAGTTATGACCGAGTTTTCAGAATTGATCATGTGTCAAAGGGCACATGATACTGGGCTGAATTTGTAAGTATATAAATTCAGTATGAATGAGTTAAGAGTAAAAGAAAGGCAGTTGATCATGTTGCTAATTCAAACATTTTCTGGGACTCTAAAAGTGCCATAAATATGTGAAGAGGCTGAATGTATGAGTGAAAGTAATGGGACCTGGGAATGAAAGTAGAGTACTTTCTCCACCTAAATGCATTTTATTAAAACACCCCACTCCAACACACACACACTGTCCCACTTACTAAAATATATCTGTAGTTGTTATGTTTTGTGACCCTTGAGTACAGACATGTGTGTTGAAAAATGTTTTAAAGGTAAAAAAAAAAAAGTTTTCATGCTTGAGCCTAATTGAGGCAATTTAGATAGGGGATAATCAAAGATTATAAATAAAAGTGAATTAATTGGTGGTGGTGTGATGATGATGATGATAATGATGATGAGTGGGAATTTCTCTGCTGATTCTGCTCCTGGGTGGTAAACTTTTGAGTCTGAAGGTTTGAAGTCCTGAGTATGCTGCTCTTTATTCATAGAAAATCCTACACTGTCTAACAATTATAATTTCTAGAGGGGAAAGGGAAAAGAGCTAATAATATGAGCAAAGAACAAGGGTATCTCCACTTGGCAGATAATGAAACTGGGACTCAGATTAGGTGAATTGTCCAAGCTTAAAAAGGCAAAACCTGTGAGCCCCTTTTCTTACATAATAGTCATAATCTCTTACAAAAAGAGAACCTTAGTTGGAGTGCCCAGGAGCAAAGTCTTGCCACAGTTGTGTATAAATTATCTGTATATGTCAGGACTGCTTTGTGCTTTTCATTATCATGGTCTTAGTGTGCTGTGATCTATAGTCCTGATATAGAGGTACTAACCTCCAGGTATAACAAAGATGAGAATGAAGTGGAATTATTTTGGAAAAATTTAGGTGAGAACTTCTGGGCACTTTCAGGCACTTTGGTGGTTGATGATACTGGTTATTTATGATACTGGTTATTTATGATAACCAGCAGATTTCACTCCTTAAAAATATGTGATAAGCCATGTGGTTGATGATACACATAGAAGGTACCGAATGCCACATAGAGCTCTGATATGAGCTTGTTTTTGTTGGTCTACCAAGGTGTTAAATTACACTGACTGTATAAAGAATGTGATGGAGTAATTATGAGCACATTGCTTTACTCAGCTCTGATTTCACAACTCTGGAATGGGTGACATGACTCTACCACTCAAAGTATCAGGAGAGGCAAGCATAGAATAAATATGTCCTGGCAACCAGTGGGTACACTTTTATCCATCTCCTACTACTTCCTCTTTCTTGCTTCTCCCTTCTTTGTTTTAAGATGATAGACTCCAAGTTCCCCATAATGTCCTTTACTGGTAGATTTTTCAAATATATCAACATTTTTGGTCACTTTCCAAATTTGACATTAAACATTGAGGTATGCCCTTGAGGTATCTTCCTTTTTGCAGTTATAAAATGGTTAACAAATTGCATACAATTAATAAATTATCACTGCTATAATAAACTAATGTAACAAAAATGATAACAAAAATGAATATGTGATAAGCTTCTGTGATAAACATCTGAGTGTAAGCCTATGATTAATGACTAGGGAATATGCTTTTTCTTAGCAGGGGAGGGGCATTGGGAGAGAGAGAATTCCAAGCAGGCTCCATGCCCAGGGGAGCTTGACATGGGGCCTAGTCTTAGGACCCTGAAATCATGACCTGAGCTGAAATCAAGAGTCAGAGGCTTAACCTACTGAGCCACCCAGTTGCCCTGGAAATATGGTTCCTTTGTTAGATTTTAAAATGTGATGAATTATGGGTTGCAAGTAAGACAGAATTTTTTATGTAGTAAAAGGGGAAAGATCTGGAAAAAGTAGAACAATAATTGGATTAAAAGAGATATTATAAAGGAGACTGAAATATGAGCAGAGGGAAACCAAATAAAAGAGAAGAGAAAGTGAGCAATTCCCTTAAGGGGGAAGAGGGAAAGAATGCAAAAGAGATTTTGGTTACTTTATATACCATTAGCTAGGTGATTCTATTGGCCCAGGAAATTTGTAGCTTATTTGGCTGGGATAAAGAGTAGGATTTGACAGCCATTCTCAAAGTGAGGAGCTTTATGTATGTAAAAATATGAAGTTACAAGATGAATGCATCAGGGAGTAATTGTTTGCATTATGAAAGAATTACTTGCTTTGCCTGAAGATTCACTGCAGGGCTCCTTTAATTATGGAGTTCCCCAAATACATTTACATATCTGCTTACAGATCATTAGCTACACAAAGCAGCTAAGATAAAGGGTAGAGAAGCAGAAAACTAAAATTTAGGAGTGTCTGCCTTTGAAAATCCATAAACTGTAGAGATAAGGGCTTCTCAAGAACAGGAAGCAAGTCATATTTGTTATGTCTGACACATACTAGGTATTCAGTAGATCTTCATTAAATCAATGGAGATTTGATAAACAATGGCTAAATTAAATGAATACATTTATAATCATACCTCCTTACTTTCAGAAAACAGTTTGACTTGGCTTACCAAAAAATGTCCAAAAGATAACTGGTGATATAGTGTGATAGGCAGAATAATGGTCTTTGAAAGATGTCCATGTCTTTCTTGAATATGTAATATTACATGGCAAAAGGGAATTAAGGTTGCAGATGGAATTCAGGTTACTCTTTGACCTTAAAATAGATTATTCAAGTGAGCTTAATATAATCACAAGAGTCCTTAATAATGGAAAAGAGAGGGAAAATAGTCTTTTAGAGTGATGTAATGTAAAAAATGATTCAACTGGTCATTGTTGGTTTTGAAGAGATAAGAAGCAAGCCACAACCCAAGGAATATGGGCAGACTCTAGAAACTGAAAATGGAAAGGAAATGGAATCTCTCCTAAAGCTTCCAGGAAGAATCAAGTCTTGATGACTTTGTTATTAGCTCAGTGAGACCCACTTTGGGTGTCTGACATTCAGAACCATAAAATAATAAATTTGTGTGTTTTTTAAGCCACTAAATTTCTGGTAATTTGTTAGGGCAACAGTAAGAAAGTTATAGATATAGAAACAGAAGAACCAGTCTGCAAAGGTTTATTTTCTGACTTTTTCAGGATGTATTTGTTGTATTTAATGAGGAACACCTATACAAAGGTACCTTTGGTAAGGAACTTCATGTCTCATTTTCTTTTCTTTCCTTTTTTTTTAATAGATCTAACAGCATCACCAATATTAACACTGTAAAAGGCATATTTTGTTGCTGGTGAGGGAATACCTTCAAACCTTAATTTGGTAGCCATGACCTTCTTAATGAATCCTTGAGGGTCATTCACTCACTCACTCATTCACCAATAAATGTCATCTTCTGAATGATCAGAATACAGCAATGAGCAAGATAAATCTTTACTCTCATGGAGCTTACAGCCTACTAGAGATACAATAAACAAATGAATAAGTGAATACAAAATACAATATTAGGTACTATCATAGATACTATGACAAATAAAGAAAGAAATATAAGAAGATAGTGCTAGAATAGAAGATGTATTTTATTGTATTTTAAAGTTTTTATTTAAATTCCACTTAGTTAACATACAGTGTAATATTATTTTCAGGTGTATAATATAGTCATTCCAGCCTTCCATAAAACACCCAGTGCTCCTCACAGCAAGGGCACTCCTTAATCCCCAATCACCTATATAACCCATTTCCCTACCCATCTCTTAGATAAGATGTTCAGGGAAAGACTCCTGAGGAGGTAACATTGACCTGAATGAAGTGTAAACAGATCAATACAAAAATGACATTTTATTATTTTGTTATGTACATTGGCTTCTTGGGAAGAGATGATACGATGTCCCAAATATTCATTAAAGGAATAAATATTTACTGAGAAGATCTTTGTCTCTTTGTTGCATAATTTTAACACCCTCCACATACCAACTTATTTTCTAGTCTTATACGGTTCATTCTTCTTCCACTGACATAAAAACCCACTTCTACCATGAGAACAATGGATGATTTTACAGAAGAAAAAAGGCAATTGACCATGATGTTGCGACCTTTGCCCCTTTGGGAAGATGATTGTTGTAAGGTGTCCTATTTATTGATATCATATACCATTCATATGCACCAGCCATTTAAAGGCCCCCATCTGAAACAAAGTGCTCCCAAACTTTTGAGCTACAGAGCTTTGTTGTCTTCTGGAATTTCCCACATCAGGCTGCACAAATCCTAAGAATTTCATTTAGAACTATCTAATAATACTATCTAATAATACTACAATCACAAAACAGACTTTAAAAATTCCTCTAAAAAGGGGGCACCTGGGTGGCTCAGTGGGTTGAGCTTCTGGCTCTTGATTTCAGCTCAGGTAATGATCTCAGGGTCCTAGGAACTAGCCCGCATTGGGCTCTGTGCTCAGCTAGGAGTCTGTTGAGGATTCTCTCTCTCCCTCTCCCTTTGCCCCTCTCCCCACTTGTGCACACTCTCTCTAAGGTAAAAATAAATAAATCTTTAAAAATTCCTCTAAAATGAAAAGAATAAAGGATTTCTGAATAAAAATAAACCACAATAAAAGCATTCTACAAATTAAAAAGAAAGAAAGAAAGAAAGAAAGTGGAGAAGAATGCAAACCAAAGTGTGCTTTAAATTTTGTAAGTCACTTTTCATAATGTAATAAGAACCCATGGATTGAATACCCAAAATTAATCCTAAGAAGTAATAATAACTTAACTTTTAATCATACATTTCCCCTCCACTATTTTATTCCTTTGGATTATCTACCCTGAATCCCATTTCCATCATGGTGTTTTGCTTTCTTTTTTATTAAGCTTTAGCGGCATTTAAATGTATTCTGAAAATATATATTTATGTAGTATATAGAAATATAAAATATAGAAATATAGAATTGTCTTTAATTGAGATACAATTAATAATTTTTAGTGTTTTTTTTATAATTTTTAGTATTTTAAATCATTGTGATTCAATGATTTTTAGTATATGCACAATGTTGAGCAAACATTATTACAGAACTTTTTTTTTTTTCCACAACAATAAGAAAGTCTACACCCATTAAGCAGTCACTGCTTATTCCCCCCCACCCCCTAGGACCTGAAAACCACTAATCACATTTCTGTACCTATGAATGTGCTTATTCTGGGTATTTCATACGAATGGAATAATATGCAACCTTTAGTGTCTTGCTTCTTTCATTTAGTCTAATGTTTCCAAGGTTTATGTATGTTGTAGCATGGCTCAGTACTTCATTACATTTAATGGATGAATAATATTTTATTTTACGACTATATCACATTTATTTTTCCATTCATCAATTGATGGACATATGAATTATTTCCTCCATTTAGCTATTATAAATAATGTTACTTCTATGAACACTGGTGTGTCTTTGAGTAGACATTTGTTTTTATTGATCTTGGGTATATATCTATAATGGAATTTCTGGGTCATATATTAATTCTATGTTTAACTTTTTGAGGAACTGCCACACTGTTTTCCCAAGTGGCTATACCATTTTACATTCCCATCAGAAATTTTGAGGGTTTGAATTTCTCTGAATTCTTACCAATATTTGTTATTCTCCATATTTTTAAAAAAATAATTGCTACCCTATTGGTTGTGAAGTGGTATGGCATGGTTTTGATTTACCTTTCTTTGATGAACAATGATGTTAGAGATCTTTTCATGTGCTTATAGGTTATTTTATGCCCATTTTGAGTTATTTTTCTTTTTCTTTTGAGTTGTAATAACTCCTTATATATTCTCAATACAAGTCACTTGTTATATATATGATTTGAAAATATTTTCTCCCATTCTGTGGGCTCATATTTTCACATTTTCACTGTTGTCCCTTGAGGCACAAAAGTTTTTAATTTTGATGAGTCCATTTTTTTTCTATTTCGCTTTTATCATTTTTAATTTTGGTGTTATATCTAAGACAGCCATGAAGATTTACTCAGATGATTTATTCTAATAGTTTTATAAATTTTTACCTCTTACATTTATGTCTATGATCTATTTTGAGTTAAGTTTTGTAGTTAAGTTTTTCATGTGGACACACAGTTGTCGAGCACCACTTGTTTAAAAGACTTTTTTTCTATTGAATTGTTTGGCACCGTTGTCAAAAAGGATTTGACTCTAAATATGAGGTCTTACTTGTGGAGTCTAAATTTTATCCTCCATGAATTTTAGAATTATCTTGTCAATTACCATTAAAGAAAAGGCAGCTGTGATTTTGATAAAGCCTGTATTACAACTAATGATCAGTTTGGGGAGTGTTACGATCTTAATGATATTAATTATTCTAATCCATAAACACCGTATACCTATCTATTTCTTTAGGATTTCTTTAAATATTTTCTTTTTTTTATTAAATTTAATTTCATTATGTTATGTTAGTCACTGTACAATACATCATTAGTTTTTGATGTAGTGATCCATGATTCACTGCTTTCATATAACAACCAGGGCTCCATGCAGTACATGCCCTCCTTAAACCATCACCAGGCTAACCTATCCACCCACTCCTCTCCCCACTAAAACCCTCAGTTTGTTTCTCGGAGTACATAGTCTCTCATGGTTCATCTCCATCTCCGATTCTCCTACCCCGTTTATTTTTTCTTCCTTCTAATGTCCTCCATGCTATTCTTTATGTTCCACAAATAAGTGACACTATATGATAATTGACTTTCTCTGCTTATTTCCCTTAGCATAATCTCCTCCAGTCCCATCCATGTTAATGTAAAAGTTGGGTATGCATCCTTTCTGATGGCTAGGGAGAGAGAGAGAGGACTAGAAGATATATTTGAGCAAATCATAGCTGAAGACTTCCCTTATCTGGGGAATGAAACAAACATTCGTGTCCTAGAGGCAGAGAGGACCCCTCCCAATATCAAGGAAAACAGGCCAACACCCTGGCATGTAAGAGTAAAACTCTCAAATCTTAGAATCAAGGAAACCATCTTAAGGGCAGTTAGGGGGAAGAGATTCCTTACGTACAGAGGGAGGAATATCAGAATAATGTCAGACCTATCCACAGAGACCTGGCAAGTCAGAAAGAGCTGGCAGGACATATTCAGGGTACTAAATGAGAAGAACATAGAGCCAAGAATACTTTATCTGGCAAAACTGTCATTTAGAATGGATGGAGAGATGCAGAGGTTCCAAGACCAGCAAAAACTGAAAGAATATGTGACCACTAAGCCACCCCTGCAAGAAATATTAAGGAGGTTTCTATGAAAGGAGAAAGACCCAAGAGTGATATAGAACAGAAATTTACAGAGACAATCTATAGAAACAAGGACTTCACAGGCAAAATGATGACAATAAATTCATAACTTTCAATAATCACTCTCAATGTGAACAGCCTAAATGCTCCCATAAAATGGCACAGGGTTGCAGATTGTATAAAAAGACAGGACCCATCCATATGCTGTCTACAAGAGACTCATTTGGAACCCAAAGACATATCTAGACTGAAAGTGAAAGGATGGAGACCCATCTTCCATGCCAAAGGACCTCAAAAGAAAGCTGGGGTAGCAATTCTTATAACAGACAAATTAGATTTTAAACTAAAGACTCTAGTTAGAGACACAGAAGGACACTATATCCTTCTTAAAGGGTCTATCCAACAAGGAGATCTAACAACTGTAAATATCTATGCCCCCAACATGGGAGCAGCCATCTACGTAAGCCAACTGTTAAACAAAATAAAGAGTCATATTGATAATAATACGTTAATTGTAGGAAACCTCTATACTCCACTGATGTGTGTCTCAGCAATAGACAGATATTCTAAGCAGAAAATCAACAAAGAAACAAGCGTTTTGAATGACACACTGGACCAGATGGACCTCATAGATATATACCCAACATTCCACCTTAAAACAACAGAATACTCATTCTTCTTAAGCACACATGGAACTTTCTCCAGAATAGACAACATACGGGGTCACACATCAGGTCTCCACTGATAACAAAAGATTGAGATTATTCCCCGCATATTCTCAGACCATAATGCTTTAAAACTGGAACACAAACACCAGAAAAATTTTGGCAGAAATTCAAACACTTGGAAGCTAAAGACCACTCTGCTCAAGAATGTTTGGGTCAACCAGGAAATCAAAGAAGAACTTAAACAATTCATGGAAACCAATGAGAATGAAAATACATCGGTCCAAAACCTATGGGATACTGCAAAGGTGGACTTAAGGGGGAAATACATACCCATCCAAGCCTATCTCAAAAAACAGAAACAAAAACAAAAACAAAAACAAAACAAAAAAACCCCCCAAAATCCCCAAATCACCAACTAACTTTACACCTTAAAGAACTAGAGAAAAAGCAACAAACAATGCCTAAGCCACACATTAGAAGAGAAATAATTAAGATTAGAGCAGAGATCAATGAATTAGAAACCAGAAACACAGTAGATCAGATCAACAAAACTAGAAGATTGTTCTTTGAAAGAATTAATGAGATCGATATACCACTGGTCAGACTTATCCAAAAGAAAAAAGAAAGGAACCAAATTAATAAAATTATTAATGAAAAGGGAGAGATCACAACTAACACCAAGGAAATAGAGACAAATATTGGAAATTATTATCAGCAACTCTATGCCAATAAATTAAGAAACTGGAAGAAATGGAGGCCTTCCTAGAAACCTATAAACTGCGAAGGCTGAAACAAGAAGAAATTGACAACCTGAATAGGCCAATAACCACTAATGAGATTGAAGCAGTGATCAAAAACCTCCCAAAAAAACAAGAGTCCAGGGCCTGATGGATTCCCTGGGGAATTCTACCAAACATTCAAAGAAGAAACAATACCTAACCTACTGAAGCTCTTTCAAAAAATAGAAACAGAAGGAAAGCTCCCAGACTCATTTTATGAGGCCAGCATTACCTCAATCCCCAAACCAGGCAAAGAACTCATCAAAAAGAGAATTTCAGACCGATATCCCTGATGAATATGGATGCCAAAATTCTCAATAAAATCCTATCTAATAGGATCCAACAATACATTAAAAGGATCATCAGGATGCCTGGGTGGCTCAGACTGTTAAGCATCTGCCTTCAGCACAGGTCGTGATCCCAGGGTCCTGGGATCAAGTCCCGTATCAGGCTCCTTGCTCAGCAGGGAACCTGCTTCACCCTCTGTCTGCCACTCCCCATGATTGTGCCCTCTCTCTCTCTAATAAATAAATAAACTCTTTAAAAGAGAAAAAGGATCATCCACCATGACCAAGTGGGATTTATCCCCGGGATGCAAGAGTGGTTCAACATTCTCAAATCAATCAATGTGATAGAACACATTAATAAGAGGAGACAGAAAAACCATATGGTCCTCTCAATTGATGCAGAAAAAGCATTTGACAAAATACAGCATCCTTTCCTGATTAAAACTCTTCAGAGTATAGATTAGAGGGAATATTCTTCAAATTCATAAAATCCATCTATGGGGATGCCTGGGTGGCTCAGTTGGTTCAGCGACTGCCTTCGGCTCAGGTCATGATCCTGGAGTCCCTGGATCAAGTCCCGCATCGGGCTCCCTGCTCGGCAGGGCGTCTGCTTCTCCCTCTGACCCTCCCCCCTCTCATGTACTTGCTCTCTCTCATTCTCTCTCTCAAATAAATAAATAAAATCTTTAAAAATAAGTAAATTAATTAAAAAATAAAAAATAAATAAAAATAAAATCCATCCATGAAAAACCCACAGCGAATATCATCCTCAATGGGGAAAAGCTGAGCGCCTTTCCTTTAAGATCAGGAACATGACAAAGATGCCCATTCTCGCCACTATTGTTCAACATAGTACTAGAAGTCCTAGCAACAGCAATCAGACAACAAAAAGAAATAAAATGTATTCAAATTGGCAAAGAAGAAGTCAAACTCTCTCTTTTCACAGATGACATGATATTTTATGTGGAAATCCCAAAAGACTCCAACCCCAAATTACTAGAACTCACGCAGTAATTCAGTAATGTGGCAGGATACAAATTCAATGCACAGAAATCAGTTGCTTTCTTATATGCTAACAATGCAACTGTAGAAAGAGAAATTAGAGAATCAATTCCATTTACAATAGCACCAAAAACCATAAGATACCTTGGAATAAACCTAACCAAAGAGGTAAATGATGTATACCCTAGGAACTAGAGAACACTCATGAAAGAAATTGAAGACACAACAAGATGGAAAAACATTCTATGCTCATGGATCAGAAGAATAAACATAGTTAAAATTTCTATGCTGCCCAGAGCAATCTATACCTTCAATGCCATCCTGATCAAAATTCCAATGACATTTTTCAAAGTGCTGGAATAAACAATCCTAAAATTTGTACGGAATCAGAAAAGAGCCCGAATCGCCAAGAAATGTTGAAAAAGAAAATCAAAGCAGAGGCATCATGTTGCTGGATTTCAAGCTATATTACAAAGCTGTGATCACCAAGACAGCATCGTACTGGCACAAAAACAGACATGTGGACCAATTGAACAGAATAGAGATCCTAGATATGGACACTCAATTCTATGGTCAAATAATCTTCAACAAAGCAGAAAAAATATGGGATGGAAAAAAGACAGTCTCTTCAATAAATGGTGCTGGGAAAATTAGACAGCTATATACAGAAGAAACTCAACCATTCTCTAACACCATACACAAAGATAAACTCAGAATGGACGAAAGACCTCAATATGAGACAGGAATCCATCAAAATCCTAGAGGAGTATATAAGCAGTTACATCTTCCACATCAGCCACAGCGAGTTCTTTCAAGACACGTCTCCAAAGGCAAGGGAAACAAAAGCAAAAATGAACTTTTGTGACTTCATTAAGATAAAAATGTTCTGCACAGCAAAGGAAACAGTTAACAAAACAAAGAGGCAACCCTCAGAATGGGAGAAGATATTTGCAAATGAAACTACAGAAAGAGTGCTGATTTCGAAGATCTATAAAGAACTTCTCAAACTCATCACCCAAAAAACAAATGACCAAGTCAAAAAATGGGCAGAATATATGAACAGACACTTGTCCAAAGAAGACATACAAATAAAAAAAAAAAGGGGGGGGCGCCTGGGTGGCTCAGTTGGTTAAGAAGACATACAAATGGCTAACAGACACATGAAAAAATGTTCATCATGATTAGCCATCAGGGAAATTCAAATCAAAACCACATTGAGATACCATAACCTTACACCAGTTAGAATGGCAAAAATGGACAGGGAAAGAAACAACAAATGTTGGAGAGATTGTGGAGAAAGGGGAACCCTCTTACACTGTTGGTGGGAATGCAAGTTGGTACAGCCATTTTGGAAAACAGTGTGGAGGTGCCTCAGAAAATTAAAAATAGAGCTACCCAATGACCTAGCAATTGCACTACTGGGTATTTATCCCAAAGACACAGATGTAGTGAAAAGAAGGGCCATATGCACCTCAATGTTCATAGCAGCAATGTTCACAATAGTGAAACTGTGGAAAGAGTCCAGATGCCCTTCAACAGATGAATGGATAAAGAAGATGTGGTCCATATATACAAAGGAATATTCCTCAGCTATCAGAAAGGACTGGTGGAGATTATGCTAAGTGAAATAAGTCAAACAGAGAAAGACAATTATCATATGGTTTCACTTATTTGTGAAACATAAGGAATAGCATGGAGGACATTAGGAGAAGAAAGGGAAAAATGAAGGGGCGGAAATCAGAGGGGGAGATGAACCATGAGAGACTATGGACCCTGAGAAACAAACTGTGGGTTTTAGAGGGGAGGGGGGTGGGGGGATGTGTTAGCCCAGTGATGGGTTTTAAGGAGGGCATGTACTGCATGGAGCCCTGAGTTTCATATGAAAACAATGAATCGTGGATCACTACATCAGAAACTAATGATGTATTGTATGGTGACTAACACAACATAATAAAATAAAATAAAATATTTAAAAAAGAAATAGGTGGTGGGATTTCGAGTACTGAGTAATTTATTGAATTATGTAGTCTATATTGTAAACCTGAAACTAATATAACACTGTATACTAATTAAAAAAAAAAAGATAATCTGTTCTGCTTCAACTAACCCTATCATAGGTATTGAAATAATGTAGCATTTAGATTCACATGTGCAGACATTATGTGTGGGTTTTTTAAACTAATGACACTTAAGAATTAAGCGCTGTGAATTTTGCAAGACTGTTGAATCACAGATCTGTACCTCTGAAACAAATAATACATTATATGTTAAAAAAAAAAAAAAAGGAAGAAGATGGCAGGAGGGGAAGAATGAAGGGGGGAAAATCAGAGGGGGAGAAGAACCATGAGAGACGATGGACTCTGAAAAACAAACTGAGGGTTCTAGAGGGGAGGGGGGGTGGGAGGATGGGTTAGCCTGGTGATGGGAATTAAAGAGTGCACGTTCTGCATGGAGCACTGGGTGTTATACACAAACAATGAATCATGGAACACTACATCAAAAACTAATGATGTGTAATGTATGGTGATTAACATAACAATAAAAAATTTTTTAAAAGAAATTAATAGTGTAACTTAATAAACTTGAATATGCTGGGCCTCCACCTCCAAAGAGTCTGATTCAGTATGGCTGATGCGGAGCCCATTAATCTACTTTTACAAATTTCCCAACTGATTGTGAAGAAGTTGTTCTGTGCCTCACCCCTGGAAATAACATACCTTATGGTGGGAATAACAGATGAAAAAAATTGTGGATCAGGAATCAGGGAATATGAATCCCAATTCCATCCCTATGTTTTTGAGAGTCCCTCCCCTTCTTTTAGAACTTCACTTTCCTCAGCCATTGAAGAGGTAAGTTTAGAATCCATGGTATCTGTGTTCTCTAAATCTCTTCTGCTCTGAAAATGGACAGGCATATAATAGGTTAATAAATATATGCATCTATATAAGCTATTTGTATTTCTTATCTCATAAAGCATATTTGTAGTGGCTACATAGTAATGCTATGCTCATCCATCAACTAAGAATTTTGGCACCGGAGTTTAGCAAATATTTATAGAAGGTGCTACTAGAGAGTGATAGGGTTAGTCTCAAGTTCAGTAAGTTAAGACAAAGCGTGTTGTCTAAAACATCAGCATCACCAGAAAATTTGTTAGAATTTCAAATGATCAAGTCTTCTTTAAGAATTTCTAATTATTGGGGCGCCTGGGTAGCTCAGTCATTAAGTGTCTGCCTTTGGCTCAGGTCAGAATCCCAGGGTCCTGGGATGGAGCCCTGCATCAGGCTCCCTGCTTGGCGGGAAGCCTGCTTCTCCCTCTCCCACTACCCCTCCTTGGGTTCCCTCTCTCGCTGTGTCTCTGTCTGTCAAATAAATAATTAAAATCTTTTTTAAAAAAGAATTACTAATTATTAATTGTTGGGGTTGGGTCCAACATCTATGTTTAAAAAAACTTCTCTGATCATTCTCACGTCTCACTCAAGTTTGAGATTGACTGGGTTAATACAAGGTACTAAGAACATGACTTCAATTTCCCCAGTGAGAATCAGTGAATCAGTTCCTTCATTCTATTCCATGGTTATGCAATGCAACTTGAGGAATTTTTATTGCAAAGACATGAAGCAGCAGTAGTGGCTTTCTTTATCCCCAAATAAAAGATTGCCCATATACCAACATGTACTTGACACTGCAAAGATAGCTGATTCCTGTTACCTGTTAGGTAAATATTTTCTGTTGTACTCTAATGCTGCATATGACATGCTTCCTTACTTAAGATGATTTCACTAGAGCTTGTGAAAAAATTCCATATGTGCACATACACTTCAGTTTCTCAAGACTTACCATTGGACTCTAACCATAAAGTTCTGGGTTTCCTCAGGGCATGAATGAGATAATGTGTATGCAGTTTTTTCTCCTCCTAGCTTTGTAAGGCTTTTAGGTAGTTTGGTGAATAAGAAAAAAGTACTTACATTTCTTGATTGTATGTATTAAAGAGAAAATAGAACTGTGCTACACAGAGACAGATATTTGCATATATATATATAGCTTTATAAAAATATTAATAATATAGATGAAGTTGTTCTTCTTCAAGCTGTGTATTCACTTTCACTGAAATATTTTGGGTTTTTTTCTTTTTTTTTTTTTGTGATAATACCTGTGCTTTGAGGAAATGTATATACTTCTCATTAATTATATAGTGTTACCCACATATTAGGTAACTAAGGATCATTTAATGGTTATAATGTAGTAAATTAGAGAAGACTTAAGGGTGGATAAGTTGGAATGTTTCCCCTAGTTATGATCATATCTTCCAACCCTAAGTATGTTTCATAGCACTCTCTGAGTTCCTCCTTCATCTGTTGCCTTAACTTTGGTAAGAGAGAATAAAGTAAATGAATGGAAGAAAAAGAGAGGAAGATAGAGATTTTAAAGGAAAGAGCAGTTGAAAAGGAGTGATATTTCTCTCCCTTACTACATTTCCCACAAAATCAATCTACAACTATTTATTCTGTACCTACTCTGCATAAAGTGGGCACATGGAGTAGCTATACAGCATTTAAAATATTGGATTGTTGCTATGTACTGCATTGTGTCTCCCTAAAATTTGCATGTTGAAGCCCTAATACCCATGTGACTGCATTTGGATAAAAGACCTAAAAGGAGGAAATTAAGCTTAAATGAGGTCATAAATGTGGTGCTTTGATATGATAGGATTAGTATCTTTATAAGAATATAAACAAGAGAGATCACCCTCTCTCTCTTTCTGCCAATTGAGAGCACAGTGAGAAGATGGCCATCTGCAAACCAGGAAGAGAGCTCTTATCAAAACTCAAACACCCCTGGGACCTTGATCTTGGACTTTCTAGTCTCCATAACTGTGAGGAAATAAATTTCTGTTAAGTTACCAAGTCTATGGTATTCTGTTATGGCAGCCTGAGTTGACTAATACAGCTGCTTTAGTCATTTTTAGATCTCCTTACAAAGGCTAATTCATCTCATAATTAAAGCCTTTCTATGAGATAGGTATTTCTATAATTTCAGTTTTATGGATTACAACACTGAAGCTCAACAATTTGTCCAGAGTCACACATTTAGAACATGGCAGACCTAGGATTTAACTATGCTGACTGCCAAGCAATGGTCTATACTAGCATAGAATATTAAACAATAGGGATAAAGGGAACATTCTTCAATATCATAAAAAACATCTATGAAAAGCCTACAGTGAATATCATTACTAATGGAGAAAAGCTGAGAGCTTTTCCCTTAAGATCAGGAACATGACAGGGATGTCCACTCTCATCACTATTGCTCAACATAGTACTAGAAATCCTAGCCTCAGCAATCAGACAACAAAAAGAAATAAAATGCATCCAAATTGGCAAAGAAGAAGTCAAACTTTCCCTCTTCACAGATGACATGATATTTTACGTGGAAAACCCAAAAGACTCCACCCCTAAACTACTAGAACTCATACAGCAATTCAGCAATGTAGCAGGATACAAAATCAATGCACAGAGATCAGCTGCTTTTCTATACAATAACAATGTAACTGTAGAAAGAGAAATTAAAGAATCAATTCCATCCACAATAGCAACAAAAACCATAAGATACCTAGGAATAAACCTAACTAAAGAGGTAAAGGATCTATACTCTAGAAACTACAGAACACTTATGAAAGAAATTGAGGAAGACACAAAAAGATGGAAGAATAACCCATGTTCATTGATTAGAAGAATAAACATTGTTAAAATGTTTATCCTCCCCGGAGCTATTTACACATTCAATGCCATTCCTATTAAAATACCACTGGCATTTTTCAAAGAGCTGGAACAAAAAATCCTAAAATTTGTATGGAACCAGAAAAGACCCCAAATTGTGAAGGGAGGGATGAAAAAGAAAATCAAAGCTGGGGGCACCACGTTGTCTGATTTCAAGCTATGTTACAAAGCTGTGATCACCAAGACAGCATGGTGTTGGCACAAAAACAGACACATAGATCAATGGAACAGAATAGAGACTCCCGAAATAGACCCTCAACTCTATGGTCAACTAATCTTTGACAAATCAAGAAAAAATATCATCTCTGCAATAAGTGGTGCTAGGAAAATTGGACAGCTACATATAGAGGAATGAAACTGGACCATTCCCTTACACCATACACAAAGATAAACTCAAAATGGATGAAAGACCTCAATGTGAGACAGGAATCCATCAAAATCCTAAAGGAGAACATAGGCCATTACCTCTTTGACATCGGCCTTAGTAACTTCTTTCAAGACACATCTCCAAAGGCAAGGGAAACAAAAGCAAAAATGAACTTTTGGGACTTCATCAAGATAAAAACCTTCTGCACAGCAAAGGAAACAGTTAACAAAACTAAGAGGAAGCCCACAGAATGGGAGAAGATATTTGCAAATGACATTACAGATAAAGGGCTGATATTCAAGATCTATAAAAAACTTCTCAAACTCAACACCCAAAAAACTAATAACCCAGTCAAAAAATGGGCAGAAGACACAAACAGACACTTCTCTAAAAAATACATACAAATGGCTAATAGACACATAAAAAAGTTCAACATCACTAACCATCAGGGAAATACAAATCAAAACCACAATGAGATACCACCTTACACCAGTTAGAATGGCCAAAATTAACAAAACAAGAAACAACAAATGTTGGCAAGGATGTGGAGAAAGGGGAACTCTCTTACACTGTTGGTGGGAATATGAGCTGGTATAGCCCCTCTGGAAAACAGTATGGAGGTTCCTCAAGATGTTAAAAATAGAGCTACCCTATGACCCAGCAACTGCACTACTGGGTATTTACCCCAAAAGATACATATGTAGTGCAAAGAAGGGGCACATACACCCCAGTGTTCATAGGAGAAATGTCTACAATAGCCAAACTGTGGAAAGAGCTGAAATGCCTTTCAACAGATGAATGGATAAAGAATATGTGGTACATATACAAAATGGAATACTATTCAGCCATCAGAAACGATGAATACCCAAAATTTGCATCAATATGGATGGAACTAGAGGGGATTATGAAGTAAGTCAAACAGAGAAAGACAATTATCATATGGTTTCACTCAAATGTAGAACATAAGCAATAGCACAGAGGACCATAGGGGAAGGGAGGGAAATCCAAAGAGGGAGAAATCAGAGGGAGATGAATCATGAGAGACTATGGACCCCAAGAAACAATCTGGGGGTTTCAGCAGGGAGGAAGCTGGGTGGAGGTGGTCACAGGGTGATGGGTATTGAGGAGGGCACGTGCTGTGATGAGCACTGGGTGTTATACTTAACTAATGAATCATTGAACACTGCATCAGGGACTAATTATGTGCTATACAGTGGTTAACTGAGCATAATAAAAAAATAAACTACAATTTTGTGGAAAAATAAAAATATTTTACTGTTGGTTTGCAACTTCCTCAGGAGCTTCCCAGGTGTAATCTGAAACCAACCTTCATATGTTAATAGCAGGGAGAGACTGAAGAAAGAAACAGGCCATCCAGATTGGTGGATGGCAGGTTTAATAAGCAAGGGAACTTACATACAAGGGTTGTATTGGGCAGATGCAAGACCTGACTAGATTTCTGCACCTGCCCACCAAATCTTAAAAGTTTACATCAAGGCCTTAACTGGATTCAGTCACATGTTCCTCCAGATGGTCTCAGCACCACATCGTTACCTCAAGGCTCTGTCCTTGGGGCATTATCTGGGAGTGCAGAAGGCAAGTGAGATGCATTTTCTAAGAACAGGGGAGGGTGTGAGGAGCCTCTGATTGCTTAGGTCTAGCTCACAGGTCAACAATGAGAGGCTGCATCCTCTTGATGACCTCCCCCCAAATCTATCCCTCCAAAAATTATAAAGCAAATATTTCCCCAAAATAAGCTTCCTAAAAATATGAAAGTAATTTAGAATACGAATTTTAAAAGGCAACCTTCCATAGGTTATAATAACGAAAGTTAGAAATTTTTGAAAAAAAATCCTCCCAACTATCACAGCACACTTATGAATTTCTCATGCAATATCAGTAAAAATAAGTGGAACTTTGTGTAAAAAGTACTTCTTTAATGGGTACAGAGAGATCACATGTAATTCCTACATTCAAGGAACTTTTAGTTTTGTAGTCCAGAAAGGACTCTAAAACAAGTAAAGAAGATTCAAACACAAGACAGAATGTGACAAATAGAGGTGTAAACAGAATGTTAGTGGTGTTCAAAGAGGCGAGAAATCACATTTGTTTGGGGAGTCTTGTTTATCCCACAAATGGTGAACCCTGATTTCAGTGGTAGCCAATCCTGTCAACCAACCCAAGGACTCCAAACTTGGTTATTGTCCACTCCATCTTATATGACCCTCGAGCCAACACTTACAAGACAATTTATCCTACAGAGTAAAGGTGTATAATGGAGATTTTACTGGATATTTTATGAGAATAAAAGAAAATTAATTTACATTACATATCACACAGTTACATTCTAATAATCACAATTAGATATGTCTACACTAGCTCAGAGTCCTTTACTTTCACCTGCTACCTCAGCAGAATTCCCTTTCTATTTGTTCTCCAGAAAAGCCTCAAATATCTCATATTCCAGCCCTCTCTCTATTTCCAATTCCTCTAAATATACTTATGAAACTATTTTCTTTTCTTTTTTTTTTTTTCTGTAGAGCAAAATCCCTGTTCCAGGCTCTTACAATATTGCACTCCCATATCCATTATTCATACTGTTTAGTAAACAGACATATATTATTAATGTTCTCTCCAAAGAAAAAGGAGATTTTCAAGAACACTTGTCTTCTTGTCCTTTAACACCAAGAGGGATTAATGAAGGCAGATAGCATTTGGCATACGTCTTAGTATGTGAGTAAAACAAATTTGAAAGTTTGTTTCAGGTCAAAGAATGAGCACTACCTAAGACTTAGAACTAGGAAATGTCTCTCAAATAGAAAATTATGAGTATAGAGGACTCTTTATTTAATTTTTAAGGCAGTAAATGTTAACTAAAAGTTTTTGAGCAAAGAATGCCATAATCAAACCTGGCAGAAATAATTATAAGACTAGGGGAGAAGAAACTGAGGAGGCCATTAATGTGACTATTACTCAAAGCACCCATAATATCAGAAAAATAATTGATCATTCATTCATGTATTTAACAAGCCATCATTGAGTACAGACTATGTTAGATGTTAGAAATAGATTGACATGTAAGACAGCCAGAAGTTACAACTAAAAAATGCTTCATTCCAATATTCTCATTGGAGGATAAGTCCCACCTATCCAGCCCAGATGGTAAGAGCTCTGCAAAGCCAGGACAAATGTGGGAAGCACATTTCATTTCAAATCTCTTGGTATGTGTAGCCAGTGAGTTAATACAAATGGAGACCATTGGTTAGTACAATTTCAGAGTCAAAAAACTCTCCACTTGCCATGATCATAAACTAAAAAAATATATATATATATATCATTTTCCATGGGAAATGACTTTTAACTATATTACTATGGATGAGGTATAGTGAGGCCAGATGCAGATTAAGAAATAAATAAGAAAATGTTTTAGTTTGGTATAGTCAGTTCTCAGAGAAAACACAGATGTCATGCAGGGCCACTTAAGGGAAGCATTAGGGTTTGTCAGGAGGCAGAGAGAGACTAGTCAAGTGTATTTATTGTGGTTTCTGCAAGAAGAAATGGGAGAGGCAGGTCAAACAGGCTTAAATTTGGCTAGTTTAAATAATTTCAGTAGGCTCTGAATTGAGATGTTCCTGGATGTCTGGTATTAGGCCCTAGGATTATTTGGGAAGGTGCATTGTTGCCCGAAGTATGAAAGTGCAATAAGGAAGGGGTTTGGGGTATGGACTGAATCTACTGTTCAAGAAGTCTAACTGACTAGCCCCTAGACAGAATTTCAGAACTAAGTCAAGACAGTATTTATAAAAACTATATTATAATAACTGAGATTATTACCAATGACCTAAGGCATGCAATGATAATAATCCTGCATATCCTAATACAAACAACAATTTATTGTCATAGGATGTATTCCTACTTTAAGTACAAGTTTCCATCTCCTGCTGACAGAGCTTCAACTTGTATCAATCTCATGAGGTTGGGGCTTGTGAAATGTTTAGTTCATAAGCATAGAATATCACACAACACATCAACCTACTAGGGGACCTCCTACAGAGTGAAGGAGGGAAGGGAATGGACCTAAAATCATGGAATCTACCAGTTGTGTCATATACCAAATCATAGAGGCTTTAAAAAGTACTGGCATATTTTGCTGAAGGAACAGTTGAAGTGTCGGGTCAAAGGAAATACTCTGAAAACATGGACACCATCCTGCATGACTCAGGATGAATGTTCATTTAATCAGAAATCTCTATATGGTACTATGTCTCAAATAGGACCAGAGTAGAAATGGGAGTGATCTTACTTATCACCATTCTCAAGGATGCACTGGAGAATTTTGTGCTTTTCTATTCTTACAAATATAAAATCTGTAAGATTGAGGATCCTGATTGTCAAAAGCATGCATACTCTTGCCATGAGACAACAAGTCTTACTGAATTACAAACTGTACCTTTTGCTATGGTATGTTGGACTTTTCATGTCCAGAGATGGGCAGATAAGAAAAGGAATTGTTGGTTTGGCAAAGATAATTGACTCTGATCAGCAGGAAGAAGTAAGGCTATTTTTTACACAATGGGGACAGAAAAGAGTACATGTAGAATCCAGGTGATCTAACTAGGAGCAACTTAGAATTCTGTTGTTCAATTGTAATTGTCAATGGACATGTGTAATAACCTTCACCTGAAGAAGGTATGATTACTAAGGATTCAGACCTCTAAAAAAATGAAGGCTTTAGTGACATCACAAGGTATGCCATCAAAACCTGCAAGAAGTAATAGCTGAGGGAGAAAGAAAATTCAGATAGATAGTGGAGGAGAGGAAGGAGTAGAGTTTGTGGTCCCTCTTGCTACCATAACAAATTATCATATGGTGGCTTAATACAATACAGATTTATTATCTAACACCTCTGGAGGTCAGTAGTCCAAAATAAATCTCACTGGGCTAAAGTCAAGGTGTCAGCAGGATTGTTCCTTCTAGAGGATATAGGAAAGAATCTGATTCCCTGTATTCTAGCTTTTAGAGGTTGCCCAAATTACCTGGATCATGGCCCTGTAAACATCTTATAGCAATTTGAAGTATCTTTTGCTGTTATTTCCACTTATCCTGTCACATCTTCCTCATCTCTCTTCTTCTTCTACCATAACATTGCCCATTCTCCCTCTGCTTCCATCCTTGACTTGGACTCTCCTACCACCTTTTATAAAGACCTCTGTGGTTACATTGGGCCCATATTGATAATCCAGAATAATCTTTCCAGCTAAATATCCTTAACTTAATCAAATTTACAAAGTCCCTTTTACTATAAAAGGTAATATATTCACAGTTTCTGGGGATTTGGATGTAGATATCATTGGGGGGCATTATTCTACCACAGTCCACCCTCTGGCCACCAAAGATTTACATCTATTTGAAATTCAAAATACATTTACCTCATTCAACTAAACCCCAAAGTTTCAACCCATTATACATGGGAACCATGGAGAAGTTGCTCCTAGAACCTGCATGGGGAATTAGATCTATGTGGTGTTTGGAGTGGATTGAGGAGGTCATAAAAATGTGTCACTCAAATATCTTTCTATGAAGAGTATAGAAGACTGATGGCTCAACTTCATCTCTATATTCTCCACTGTACACATGTCAAGACTAAGGTTGTCAAATTAAGCAGTAAAAAATACAGAAGTACAAATTAAATTTGAAGTTCAGTAAAATAACAAATATTATTTAGTATGCAATATTTAAGATATTTGGGATATATTTATACTAAAAATCATTTAATTATCTGAAATTCAAATTTGTTTCTTGCATTTTATCTGCTAGTCCTAGCCAAAGGTAGGCATCCCTTCTTCTCTTGTCCAAGTCCCCATCTTAACCTAGAACAGAGAAAACCTTCTATGTCAACACACACACACACACACACACACACACATATTCCAAGGAGAAGAATATAGTTAATTAAGGATTGATGTTTAAAGATTAAAATCTAAAATTTTTATTGCCCTGCTCTCCCATTGGCTAGGCAGGCCTTATCATGCTAGACACAAGAAAGATGGAGACTTATAATCAAACCTAGACTTTTTTTCTGGTGACAGGATTTACTCCTGTAATGATTTGACTTCAAAAGAATGAGTGCAGATAACAGCATGTGAATATGAGAGTGGTAACTGAACAAAGGTCATATTTTCTGATGAGATTTCTGCAATTTTACCAGCATTTCGTAAACCAGGAGACAGGTACCTTCTTCATTTCACCTATATTTTAAGGTGCCATTAAAAGATAATCTAGAAATAAAAATAAAATTGACTGACCTTAAAGTTCCACTATCTGCCTTTGACTAGCATTTTGTGGTGACCTTTCTCTGTCTTAATGACAAAAAATGCCTTTCACATTCTAGTTTCTTCTTGTTTCTATCTGTAAACTATTCCTTGCTATGGCCTTCCTCTCTTTTAGATACAAAATAATTATTTTTTTTTATTCTTACGTTAATCCCATACATTACATCATTAGTTTTAGATGAAGTGTTCCATGATTCATTGTTTATGCATAACACCCAGTGCTCCATGCAGAATGTGCCCTCCTCAATACCCACCACCAGGCTAACCCATCCTCCCACCCCCCTCCCCTCTAGAACCCTCAGTTTGTTTTTCAGAGTCCATCGTCTCTCATGGTTCATCTACCCCTCTGATTTCCCCCGCTTCATTCTTCCCCTCCCGCTACCTTCTTCTTCTTCTTCTTTTTTTCCTTAACATATATTGCATTATATGTTTCAGAGGTACAGATCTGAGATTCAACAGTCTTGCACAATTCACAGCGCTTACCAGAGCACACACCTCCCCAGTGTCTATCACCCAATCACCCCATCCCTCCCACCCCACCCCCCACTACAGCAACGCTCAGTTTGTTCCCTGCAATTAAGAATTCCTCATATCAGTGAGATCATATGATACATGTCTTTCTCTTTTGACATATTTCACTCAACATAATACCCTCCAGTTCCATCCACATCATTGCAAATGGCAAGATCTCATTCCTTTTGATGGCTGCATAATATTCCATTGTATATATATACCACTTCTTTTTTATCCATTCATCTGTCGATGGACATCTTGGCTCTTTCCACAGTTTGGCTATTGTGCACATTGCTGCTATAAACATCAGGGTGCACATACCCGTTCGGATCCCTACTTTTGTATCTTTGGGGTAAATACCCAGTAGTGCAATTGCTGGATCATATGGTAGCTCTATTTTCAACTTTTTGAGGAACCTCCATACTGTTTCCCAGAGTGGCTGCACCAGCTTGCATTCCCACCAACAGTGTAGGAGGGTTCCCCTTTCTCCGCATCCCCGCCAACATCTGTCATTTCCTGACTTGTTAATTTTAGCCATTCTGACTGGTGTGAGGTGGTATCTCATTGAGGTTTTGATTTGGATTTCCCTGATGCCGAGCGATATTGAGCACTTTTTCATGTGTCTCTTGGCCATTTGGATGTCTTCTTTGGAAAAATGTCTGTTCATGCCTTCTGCCCATTTCTTGATTGGATTCTTTGTTCTTTGGGTGTTGAGTTTGATGAGTTCTTTATAGATTTTGGATACTAGCCCTTGATCTGATATGTCATTTGCAAATATCTTCTCCCATTCTGCCGGTTGTCTTTTGGTTTTCTTGACTGTTTCCTTTGCTTTGCAAAAGATTTTATCTTGATGAAGTCCCAATAGTTCATTTTTGCCCTTGCTTCTCTTGCCGTTGGCGATGTTTCTAGGAAGAAGTTGCTTCGGCTGAGGTCAAAGAGGTTGCTGCCTGTGTTCTCCTTTAGGATTTTGATGGACTCCTGTCTCACATTGAGGTCTTTCAACCATTTGGAGTCTATTTTTGTGTGCGGTGTAAGGAAATGGTCCAGTTTCATTCTTCTGCATGTGGCTATCCAATTTTGGCAACACCATTTGTTGAAGAGACTGTCTTTGTTCCATTGGACATTCTTTCCTGCTTTGTCAAAGATGAGTTGACCATAGAGTTGAGGGTCCATTTCTGGGCTCTCTATTCTGTTCCATTGATCTATGTGTCTGTTTTTGTGCCAGTACCATGCTGTCTTGATGATGACAGCTTTGTAATAGAGCTGGACGTCCGGAATTGTGATGCCACCAGCTTTGCTTTTCTTTTTCAACATTCCTCTGGCTATTCGGGGTCTTTTCTGGTTCCATACAAATTTTAGGATTATTTGTTCCATTTCTTTGAAAAAAGTGGATGGTATTTTGATGGGGATTGCATTGAATGTGTAGATTGCTCTAGGTAGCATTGACATCTTCACAATATTTGTTCTTCCAATCCATGACCATGGAACGTTTTTCCATTTCTTTGTGTCTTCCTCAATTTCTTTCATGAGTATTTTATAGTTTTCTGAGTACAGATTCTTTGCCTCTTTGGTTAGATTTATTCCTAGGTATCTTATGGTTTTGGGTGCAATTGTAAATGGGATTGACTCCTTAATTTCTCTTTCTTCTGTCTTGTTGTTGGTGTATAGGAATGCCACTGACTTCTGTGCAATCATTTTATATCCTGCCACTTTACTGAATTCCTGTATGAGTTCTAGCAGTTTTGGGGTGGAGTCTTTTGTGTTTTCCACATAAAGTATCATATCATCTGCAAAGAGTGAGAGTTTGACTTCTTCTTTACCAATTTGGATGCCTTTGATTTCTTTTTGTTGTCTGATTGCTGTGGCTAGGACTTCCAATAACATGTTGAATAGCAGTGGTGATAGTGGACATTCCTGCCATGTTCCTGACCTTAGGGGGAAAGCTCTCAGTTTTTCCCATTGAGAATTATATTTGCTGTAGGTTTTTCATAGATGGCTTTTATGATATTGAGGTATGTACCCTCTATCCCTATACTCTGAAGAGTTTTGATCAAGAAAGGATGCTGTACTTTGTCAAATGCTTTTTCTGCATCTATTGAGAGGATCATATGGTTCTTGTTCTTTCTTTTGTTAATGTATTGTATCACATTGATTGATTTGCGGATGTCGAACCAAGCTTGCAGCCCAGGGATAAATCCCACTTGGTCGTGGTGAATAATCCTTTTAATGTACTGTTGGATCCTATTGGCTAGTATTTTGGTGAGAATTTTTGCATCCATGTTCATCAGGGATATTGGTCTGTAATTCTTTTTGATGGGGTCTTTGTCTGGTTTTGGGATCAAGGTAATGCTGGCCTCATAAAATGAGTTTGGAAGTTTTCCTTCCATTTCTATTTTTTGGAACAGTTTCAGAAGAATAGGTGTTAATTCTTCTTGAAATGTTTGGTAGAATTCCCCTGGGAAGCCATCTGGCCCTGGGCTTTTGTTTTTTGGGAGATTTTTGATGACTGCTTCAATTTCCTTAGTGGTTATAGGTCTGTTCAGGTTTTCTATTTCTTCCTGGTTCAGTTTTGGTAGTTGATACATCTCTAGGAATACATCCATTTCTTCCAGGTTATCTAGTTTGCTGGCATAGAGTTGCTCATAATATGTTCTTATAATTGTTTGTATTTCTTTGGTGTTGGTTGTGATCTCTCCTCTTTCATTCATGATTTTGTTGATTTGGGTCATTTCTCTTCTCTTTTTGATAAGTCTGGCCAGGAGTTTATCAATCTTGTTAATTCTTTCAAAGAACCAGCTCCTAGTTTCATTGATCTGTTCTACTGTTCTTTTAGTTTCTATTTCATTGATTTCTGCTCTGATCTTTATTATTTCTCTTCTCCTGCTGGGTTTAGGCTTTATTTGCTGTTCTTTCTCCAGCTCCTTTAGGTGGAGGGTTAGGTTGTATACTTGAGACCTTTCTTGTTTCTTGAGAAAGGCTTGTATTGCTATATACTTTCCTCTTAGGACTGCCTTTGCTGCATCCCAAAGATTTTGAACAATTGTGGTTTCATTTTCATTGGTTTCCATGAATTTTTTTAATTCTTCTTTAATTTCCTGGTTGACCCATTCATTCTTCAGTAGGATGCTCTTTAGCCTCCATGTATTTGAGTTCTTTCCAACTTTCCTCTTGTGATTGAGTTCTAGTTTCAAAGCATTGTGGTCTGAAAATAGGCAGAGAATGATCCCAATCTTTTGGTACCGGTTGAGACCTGATTTATGACCTAGGATGTGATCTATTCTGGAGAATATTCCATGGGCACTAGAGAAGAATGTGTATTCCGTTGCTTTGGGGTGGAATGTTCTGAATATGTCTGTGAAGTCCATTTGGTCCAGTGTGTCATTTAAAGTCTTTATTTCCTTGTTGATCTTTTGCTTAGACGATCTGTCCATTTCAGTGAGGGTGGTGTTAAAGTCCCCCACTATTATTGTATTGTTGTCGATGTGTTTCTTTCCTTTTGTTATTAATTGCCTTATGTAATTGCCTGCTCCCATGTTAGGGGCATAGATATTTACAATTGTTAGATCTTCTTGTTGGATAGATCCTTTAAGTAGGATATAATGTCCTTCCTCATCTCTTATTACAGTCTTTGGTTTAAAATCTAATTTGTCTGATATAAGGATTGCCACCCCAGCTTTCTTTTGGTGTCCATTAGCATGGTAAATGGTTTTCCACCCCCTCACTTTCAATCTGGGGGTGTCTTTGGTTCTAAAATGAGTCTCTTGCAGACAGCATAACGATGGGTCTTGTTTTTTAATCCAGTCTGATAGCCTGTGTCTTTTGATTGGGGCATTGAGCCCATTTACATTCAGGGTAACTATTGAAAGATAGGAATTTAGTGCCATTGTATTGCCTGTAAGGTGACTGTTACCGTATATTGTCTGTGTTCCTTTCTGGTCTATGTTGCTTTTAGGCTCTCTCTTTGCTTAGAGGACCCCTTTCAAGATTTCCTGTAGGGCTGGTTTTGTGTTTGCAAATTCCTTTAGTTTTTGTTTGTCCTGGAAGCTTTTTATCTCTCCTTCAATTTTCAGTGACAGCCTAGCTGGATATAGTATTCTTGGCCTCATATTTTTCTCATTTAGTGCTCTGAATATATCTTGCCAGTCCCTTCTGGCCTGCCAGGTCTCTGTGGATAGGTCTGTTGCCAGTCTAATGTTTCTACCCTTGTAGGTTATATATCTCTTCTCCCGAGCTGCCTTCAGGATTTTCTCTTTGTCTATGAGACTCGTAAGTTTTACTATTACAGGTCGGGATGTTGACCTATTTTTATTGATTTTGAGCGGGGTTCTCTGTGCTTCCTGGATTTTGATGCCTGTTTCCTTCCCCAAATTAGGGAAGTTCTCTGCTATAATTTGCTCCATTATACCTTCTGCCCCTCTCTCTCTTTCTTCTTCTTCTGGGATCCCAATTATTCTAATGTTGTTTCGTCTTATGGTATCGCTTATCTCTCGAATTTTGCCCTCGTGATCCAGTAGTTCTTTATCTCTCTTTTTCTCAGCTTCTTTATTTTCCATCATTTCATCTTCTATGTTACTGATTCTCTCTTCTGCCTCATTTATTCTAGCAGTTAGCACCCCCATTTTTGATTGCACCTCATTAATAGCCTTTTTGATTTCTACTTGGTTGGATTTTAGTTCTTTTGCTTCTCCAGAAAGGGTTTCTCTAATAACTTCCATATTTTTTTCAAGCCCAGCTAGGATCTTTAAAGTGATGATTCTGAACTCTAGATCTGACATCGTACTAATGTCCGTATTGAGTAGGTCCCTGGCAGTCGGTACTACCTCTTGTTCTTTTTGTTGAGGTGATTTTTTCCGTCTTGTCATTTTGTGCAGAGGAGAATAGATTAATGAGAGAACAAAATGCTAGCAGAGTAACAATGTCCCCAGGAAATATACTCTAAACAAATCAGAAAAGACCTGAAGCAGTGGAAAAAGAAATGGAAAGAGAGAAAAAAGAAAAAGATAAAGATAAAAACAAACAAAAACAAACAAAACAAAACAACAACAACAAAAAAAAACCAGAATGTGATCAAATATGATCAGGCTGGTATATAGACCAGTGCCACACACTAGATTTGGGGTGTATTTTGGTCTTTTAGAAGAAAGTGCCTCCCAAAATTTTAAAGAAAGAAAAACTTATATATGTACAACAATAAGGGTTGCTATGATGAAGGGATGGAATATGACTGTAAGGATGGAAATTATAAAAAATTTTATAAAAGGAATTGATAAGAAGTTGTTTGAAAAAAGAAGAGGATTTTAAAAAAGAAAAAAAAAAGGAGAGAATGTGATCAGGCAGGGGAATAGAAAACACCATATAGTAGAGATTTAGGGTATATTTTAATCTGTTAGAAGAAACTATCTCAAAATTTTAAAGAGAGAACAACTTATATATATATGCCAAAAATATGGGTAACTACTATGAAGGGATAGAATATGACTCTAAAAATGAAAAATAAAAATTTTTTTTTAAAAAAAAGGATTGATAAGATGTTGGTTGAAAAAGGGAAAAAGAAAAATTAAAAAAAAAAAGACAGTTAAAAAAAATTAACTTTGAAAGACTACAGAATCATGGTAAAAAAGCCATGAATTCTATGTGCAGTATTCCCCTCGCGCTGGAGTTCTGCGGTTCTCATTGATTGGTAAACTTGGTCTTGGCTGGCTGTTCTTGCTGATCTTCTGGGGAGGGGCCTGTTGCCGTGGTTTTCAAATGTCTCTGCCGGAGGCGGAATTGCCCCGCCCTTGCCCCCTCCCGCCTAAGTAATCTGTTCGGGTTTGCTCTCCGGGGCTTTTGTTCCCTGCGAGCTTTCCGTACAGCTTTGGAGGCGGAGAGTGAAAATGGCGGCCTCCCAATATCTACCCTGGAGGAGCCGAGACCTCGGGGCCCCGCTCCTCAGTGAGCCCCCAGAGAAAAGCCGTCAGTCACTCCCGTCTCCCTGGTCTCCGGCCGCACTCCGTGCTCACCCGGCCTGTGACCGCGCGTTTCTATCTCTGGCACCTGACCCCGGGTGGAGTCTCCAAACCCAGCAGATCCCTGCGGTGCACTCCCGTGCGGCTCCTCCCGGGGGAGGAAGGTGAGTCTCTCCGGATCTGCCACTTGTTGGGTCCCTGTTGGAGGACCAGTGGCCCGACTGTGCCGCGGATCACGATTTATGGCAACCCCAAGCTGAGAGCCCGCGCCTGGGCTCCGCCTCTGCAGCCGGCTTCCCTGCTCTGTTACCTGGGAGCTCTGCCACACTCAGGCACCCCTGGTCTTTCTGTGACCCCGAGGGTCCTGAGACCACACCGTCCCAGAGGGTTCCACCCCCCGCTTAGCCACCGGAGTGACGTCCCTCAGCGGAGCAGACTTTTAAAAGTTCTGATTGTGTGCTCCGTGGTTCTATCACTTGCCAGAAGCGGCCGACGGAGGCCCCTCCCCCGCCATCTATCCTCCCGAATATCGCCTCGGATTCACTTCTCCTCACGTCCTATCTTCCAGAAAGTAGTCGCTTTTCTGATGAGAGAGTTGTTGCTCTTCTTTTCTTCGATCTCCTGTTGAGTTTGTAGGTGTTCAGAATGGTTTGATCCCTATCCATCTGAATTCCTGAGAGGAGACTAAATCCAGGTCTCCTACTCCTCTGCCATCTTGCTCCACCCCCCCGATACAAAATAATTCTTAAACTTTCCCCTTCCTAACTCCCTACTCTCTGGCCCCCAAATTTATGTTATTTCTATTTCTATGTCTTTCTGTACTGGACTTCAAAGACAAAAAGAGACTAGACCTTTTTTCCTTTATGTATACTGTAACAAGACATCAATGACTTCAAATAAAGCTCCTACTAATGCCTTCCGCCATCATTCAAGGGGGATCTTTTATTTCAGATACAGCCTAGGGTATACCATTCTGCTTCTTTCCTCTCTAACAGGTTTAAATTTTCACACACTGTCAGATATCTGGAGTACAGGATATCTTTATTGTTGTATGGATGATCTCTAAGTGAAAGGGTGAAAGGGATATAATAATAATTTTTTTTAAAGATTGTATTTATTTATTTGTCAGAGAGAGAAAGAGAGAGAGCATGCATACAAGCAGGGGGAGGGGTAGAGGGAGAGAGAGAAGCAGACTCCCTGATGAGCAAGGAGCTTGATGCAGGACTTGATCCCAGGACCCTGCGATCATGACCTGAGCAGAAGGCAGATGCTCAACGACCTGAGACACTCAGGTGCCCCAATAATTATTTTTAATTAGAAATCCCAGCCTAGCTTTTGAGCTCTACTTGGTATACCTTCACAAGTTTCTCATCTACCCTACTACTTACCTTCTAATCTGTGGATCTTGAGAAAATAAGACTCAGGATATTTTAGGAGAGTGGTCAAAGAGAAAACTATTTGTATTGGCTCACAGAAGGTTATAAAATTCTGCTTATCCATTAAAATTACTAATTTAGTAGTAATTAAGCCTGAAAGTGCCAAGAAGAGACACTTGGGAAAAATTTGACAAGAACAAAACACAGAATACAGCATAGGGAAGAGAGAAGAGGAGAAAGAGGGAGACAGAGAGAGACAGAAAGAGAGAGAGACAGTAGAAGTCCCATTTTCCTGTTTAGCAAGTCTGAGTAGAATTTTCCATCATTTGCAAATATTGGATACTCGATTAATACACAAGTTAAGGATTTTCTTTCAGAATTCTTAAATTATGCAGTGATAACCCCTACCTTTTGCTGAGTTGGGAATTTGAACTTTTTCATTGTTTATCCTTTAATCTTTAATTATTTTACTATACTGCAATTTTTACCTTTATCACTCCTATTTTCTTTCTGGTAAGCAAACTTCCCTCCACAAATTATTGTAGAACACTACTGACAAAGGAATTTTTGTTTTTCTGGCTACTCAGTGATTACTTTAATCTCTTGGTGTCAAGATTGCTAATACTTTCTCTAATGTCCTATATTAATCAATATGTCCTTTTTTCTATGGATTTTATTCTCCAGGACTTCGCCTGATACGTTTATCTTAGCAAATGTACATAATGATTCTGAGCAGGTTCAACCCAAATATATTAAATGAGACAGGTGCAGGTATAGAAATAGAGAGCTGAGTTTAGCACCCTATTGCCCAATATGCCTGTGGTATTTACAATACAATTTTTCCTTGCTTTCTATACTCTTCCTATTTTCTTACTTTCCTATATTTGAACATGTCATATTATTTCTTTTTATGTTTATGGCTGGACAACTTGCCTCATATGTGGCCAATCCTTTTCTCATAGTTCATTATTTGTATTCTATCCTGAATTTCCAAAGTGACATTTTCTTGGTCTCTCTGTTCTTGACAGTTACAACATCTCTGTAAACTGCAAGATTATAATTTCTCCTTTACACAAGCCCCTCAATGCTTAGTTCTGAATGCCAAAGCTACCTATGATTCATACTACCAAAAATAAGTGGCTTAGTAAATCACAAATGACCTGGCTTCCATATTCCTCTAAGGTGCTTCTGGGAAGTATTTTTTTTTCTGGGAAATTTTAAAGTCTCAATTTAGCTTTAAAAGTGACAATAGTCCCAATATAATTTGACTATGATTTAATAATAATTGAGATCTGTTCTTCTTTTATTCCCTGTCTGACCAAGTAAATGGTTCAGCTGATTTTTTTTTCACTTATATTTGGTTATTTCACTATTGTACGTAGTTTGTGGGCAATAACAAAATAGTACATATTTCCTGTTGTGACATCACAATGATCATTCTAATAAGCTTGTTTTGCCCTAAACATGCGATTTCTTTTTTTGTTGTTGTTATTTTGATTCCAATAGAGTTTATGTACAGTGTAATATTAGTTAGGTTCAGGTGTAAAATATAGTGATTCAACAATTCCATACATCACCCAGCTCATCACAACAATTGCACTCCTTAGTCCCCATCACATATTTCACCAATCCCCCTAACCATCACCCTTCAGCTAACCATCAGTTTGGTCTCTATCGTGAAGAGTCTGTTCCTGGTTTCTCTCTCTCCCTCTCTCTCTCTCATTCTCTGTCCAGTTTTCCCAATACCATTTTTTGAAGAGACTTTTTTCCATTGGATATTCTTTCCTGCTTTGTAGCAGATTAGTTGACCATAGAGTTGTGGGTCCATTTCTGGGTTCTCTATTCACCCATGTGTCTGTTTTTATGCCAGTACCATACTGTCCTGATAATTACAGCTTTGTAATACAGATTGAGATCTGGGATTATGATGTGTCCCACTTTGCTTTTCTCTTTTAACATTACTTTAGCTGTTTGGATTCTTTTCTGGTTTCATACAAATTTAAGGATTGTTTGTTCTAGTTCTGTGAAAAATTGCTGGTGTTTTAGTGTATTGCATTGAATGTGTAGATTGCTTTGGGTAATATAGACATTTTAACAATATTTGTTGTTCCAATCCATGAGCATGGAAACTTTTTCCATTTCTTTGTGTACTCATCTATTTCTTTCATAAATATTCTGTTCTTTTCGGAGTACAGATCTTTTACCTCTTTGGTTAGGTTTATTCATAGATATCCTATGGTTTTTGGTGCAATTGTAAGTGAGATCAATGCCTTGATTTATCTTTCTGCTGCTTCATTATTGGTGTATAGAAATGCAACACATTTCTTTTTTTTTTTTTTAAGATTTTATTTATTTATTTGACAGAGAGAGAGACAGCTAGAGAGGGAACACAAGCAGGGGGAGTGGGAGAGGGAGAAGCAGGCTTCCCGCCGAGCAGGGAGCCTGATGCGGGGCTCGATCCCAGGACCCTGGAATCATGACCCAAGCCGAAGGCAGGCGCTTAACGACTGAGCCACCCAGGCGCCCCAAAATGCAACACATTTCTGTCCATTGATTTTATATCCTGTGACTTTGCTGAATTCATGAATCAGATGTAGCAATTTTTTGATGGAGTATTTTGGGTTTTCTATATAGAGTATCATATCATCCATGAAGGGTGAAATTTTGACATCTTCCTTTCCATTTTAGATGCTTTTTATTTACTTTTGTTGTTTGATTGCTGAGGCTAGGACTTCCAGTATTATGTTGAGCAGCATTGGTGAGAGTGGACATCCCTGTCCTGTTCCTGAACTTAGGGCAACAGCTCTGTTTTTCCCCTTGACGATATTAGCTGTGGGTCTTTCATATATGGCCTTATGATGTTGAGGTATGTTCCTTCTATCCCTAATTTCATAAAGTTTTTTATTAATATAGGATGCTGTATTTTGTCAAATGATTTTTCTGCATCTATTGAGAGAAACATATGATTCTTACCCTTTCTTTCATCAGTGTGATTTATCACATTGATTGTTTTGTGGATATTGAACCACCCCTGCAGCCCAGGAATAAATCCCACTGGATCATGGTGAATAATCCTTTTAATGTACTGTTGAATTGGATTACCTGGTACCTTGTTGAGAATTTTTGCATCCATCTTCATTGGGGATATTGGTCTGTAATTTTCCTTTTTAGAGGGGCCTTTGTCTGGTTTTGGAATCAAGGTAATGTGGGTCTGGTCTCATAGAATGAGTTTGGAACCGTTTCTTCCATTCATATTTTTTGGAACAGCTTCAGACATGTAGGTATTCATTCTTTAAATGTTTGTAGAATTCCCCTGGGATGCTATCTGGTCCTGGACTCTTGTTTGTTGGGAAATTTTTGATTACTGATTCAATTTCTTTGCTGGTTAGGGGTCTGTTCAAATTTTCTATTTCTTCCTGTTTCAATTTGGTAGTTTATATGTTTCTAGGAATGCATCCATTTCTTCCAGATTGCCCAATTTGTTGGCATGAAATTGTTCATAATATTCTCTCATATTGGTTTGTATTTCTGTGTTGTTTTTTGAGATCTTTCTTTTTTCATTCATGGTTTTATTTATTTGAGTTTCTTTTTTTCTTTTCTTTTAAGTCTGCCTAGAATTTTATCAATTTTGTTAATTCTTTCAAAGAACCAGCTCTTCATTTCATTGATCTTTTTTTTTAAATTTCTATATCATTTATTTCTGCTCTGATCTTATTTCCCCTCTTCTGCTTATTTTTTTTAAGGCTTTATTTGCTGTTCTTTTTCTAGGTCCTTTAGTTGTAATTTTAGGCTGTATATTTGAGACTATACTTACTTCTTGACAAAGGCCTGTATTGCTATATACTTCCCTCTTAAGACTACCTTTATTCCATCCCAAAGGTATTGGACTGTCATGTTTTCATTTTCATTTGCTTCTGTGTAGTGTTTTTTTTTTTTATTCCTTCTTTTATTTCCTGGTTAACCCATTCATTTTTTTAGTAGGGTGTTCTTTAACCTTCATGTATTTGCAATCTTTTGAAAACTTTTTTCTTGTGGTTGACTTCAAGTTTCATAGCATGTAATCTGAAAATATTCATGGTAGGGTCTCAATCATTTTATACTGGTTGAGACCTGATTTGTGACCCAGTATGTGATCTATTCTGGAGAATGTTTCATGTGCAATTGAAAAGGATGTGTATTCTGATGCTTTAGGATGAAATGTTCTGAATATATCTTTTAAGTCCACCTGGTCCAGTGTTTCATCTAAAGCCGTTGTTTCCTTGTTGATCTGCTCAGATGATCTGTCCATTTCTGTGGGTGGGGTGTTAATGTCCCCTATATTATTGTAATATTATCAATTAATTTTTTGTTTGTTATTAATTGATTTACATATTTGGATGCTCCCAAGTTGGAGACATAAATATTTACAATTGTTAGATTTTTCTTTCTTTCTTTCTTTCTTTTTTTTTTTTTGTTGTTGTTGGCTAGACCCTTTTATTATGATATAGTGCCTTTCTTCATGTCTTATTACAGTCTTTGGTTTAAAATCTAGTTTCTTTGATGTAAGTGTGCCTACACCAGCCTTCTTTTGATGTCCATTAGCATGATAAATCATTTTCCACTCCCTCACTTTCAATCTGGAGTTATCTTGGGTCTTGGGGTCTGAAATGAATCTATTTTAAGGAGCATATCAATGTGTCCTTTTTTAAAAAATCTATTCTGAAACCCAATGTCTTTTGATTAGAGCATTTAGTCCATTTACATTCAGAGTAATTTTTTTTAAAGATTTTATTTATTTATTTGAGAGAGAGTGAGAGACAGAGAGCACGAGAGGGAAGAGGGTCAGAGGGAGAAGCAGATCCCCCACTGAGCAGGGAGCCCGATGTGGGACTAGATTGTGGGACTCCAGGATCATGACCTGAGCCGAAGGCAGTCGCTTAACCAACTGAGCCACCCAGGCGCCCCAGAGTAATTATTGATAGATATGAATTTAGTGCCGTTGTATTACCTGTAAAGTTGCTGTTCCCATAGATTTTCTCTGTTCTTTTCTAGTCTTCGTTGCTTTCAGCCTCTCTTTTTTGCTCAAAGTGTCCACTTTAATGTTTCCTGCTGAGCTGGTTTAGCGTTCATGAACTCTTTTAGTTTTTGCTTGTCTTGGAAACTCTTTATTTCTCCTATTTTGAATGACAGCCTTGCTGGATAAAATATTCTTGGCTGCATATTTTTCCCATTCAGCACATTGAATGTATTATGTCACTGCCTTCTGGCTTGTTGTGTTTATGTGGACACATCTGCTGCTAACCTTATGTGTCTACCCTTGTAGGCTAAGGATCTTTTGTCCCTACCTGCTTTTAGAATTCTCTTTATCTTTGTATTTTGTAAGTTTCACTATGATATGTGGTTATGTTGACCTGTTTTTTTAAAATTTAATTTTTTTCTATTTTTTATTTTGAGGGCAGTTCTCTGTGACTCTTGGATTTGAATGCCTGTTTCTTTCCTCTGATTGGGGAAGTTCTCAGCTATAATTTGTTCAAATAAACCTCCTGTCCCTTTTTCCTATTCTTCTTCTGGACTCTTATGAAATGGATAGTATTGCACTTTATTGAATCACTGAGTTTCCTAAGTCTACATTTATGATCTAATAATTTTCTTTCCCTCTTCTTTTCAGCTTCATTATTTTCCATAATTTTATCTTCTATATCACCTATTCATTCTTCTGCTTCTTCCTTCCTCATTGTGATTACATCCAGTCAATTTTGCATCTCATTTATAGCATTTTTTTAAATTTCAGCCTGACTAGTTTTTAGATCTCTTATTTCTGTAGCCAAGGTTTCTCTGTTTTCTTCTATGTTTCTTTCAAGCCCAGCTAGTATTCTTATGACTGCTGTTCTAAATTATTGTTCAGATATATTGCTTATATCTGTTTTGAGCAAATTCTTGTCTATGATTTCTTCTTGATCTTTCTTCTGCTTACTAAGCTCTGCAAAAAGTGCCCCCCCCAGCACTGTAGTTTTGTCTCTCCCAATTCACATCTCTGAACCCTGTATCTGCCATGTTCTCTCCCTCAGTTGCGCAGATTGTTTTCTTAATCCTCAGAGCAATTTCCTAGTTGTTCAAAATGATTTGATGTTGATCTAGCTGTGTTCAAGGGATGAAGCAAGCCCAGAGTCCCCCTACTACTCCACCATCTTAACTCACTCAGTACTGTTTTGATTGCTACAGTTTTGTAATATAACTTGAAGTCCAGAAATGTGGCATGCCTCCAGCTTGCTTTGCTTTTCCTTTTAAAAAATTCTTAAGCCATTTGAGGTCTTTTGTGGTTCCATATAAATTCTAGGATTGTTTGTTCTTGTTCTGTGAAAAATGCTTTGGTATTTTGATAAGGATTGCATTAAATGTGTAGATTGCTTTGGGTAGTATAAATACTTTAACAATAATTGTCTTCTGATCCATGAGCATGGAATCCTTTTTATGCATATTTGTTTATTTTTTAATTAAAAAATAACTATTTCTTTATGCCATCTTTAATTTCTTTTGTCAATGTGTTACATTTTTCAAAGTACAAATTTTTCACCACTTTGATTAGGTTTATTCTTAGGTATTTTATTATTTGAGGGCAATTGTAAATGGGATTTTTTTCTTAGTTTTTTTTTTTTCTGCTTCTTCATTATTAGTGTATAGAGATTTGCAACAGATTTTTGCACATTGATTTTGTATCCAGCAACTTTACTGAAATATTTTTATCAGTTCTAACATTTTTTTTTTCAGAATCTATTGGGTTTTCTATATAGAGCATCATGTCACCAGCAAATGGAAAAAGTTTTCCTTCTTCCTTAGTTATTTGGATGCCTTTTAATGATTTTTGTTCTCTGATTGCTGTGGCTGAGACCTATAATACTATATGGAATAACAGTGAGAGTCATCCTTGTCTTTATCCTTATCTTAGGGGGAAAGTTTTCAGTTTTTCTCCATTGAGTATGATATTCATTATAGGTTTTTCATATATGACTTTTATTATGTTGAGGTATGTTCCCTCTAAACCTACTTTGTCAAGGAATTTTATCATTAGCAGATGTTGTATTTTGTCTAATGCTTTTTCTGCTTCCATTGTAGTGATCATATGGTTTTTATATTTTCTCTTATTCATATGATGTATTCTGTTAATTGATTTTCAAATATTCAAACACCTTGGCATCCTGGGACTAAATCCCACTTGATCATGATGATTTTATTTTTCATGTATTGTTGGATTTAGTTTGCTAGTATTTTGTTGAAGGATTTTTGCATCTATGTTCATCAGAGATGTTGGCCTGTAATTCTCCTTTATTGTGGTATATTTATTGGGTTTTGGTAGCAGGGTAATAGTGGCCTCATAGAATGAATTTTAAATTTTTCCTTCCATTTACATTTGTTTGGAATAGTTTAAGAATAGGTATTAATTTTTCTTTAAATGTTTAGTAGCATTTGCCTGTAGGTCATCTGGCCCTGGACTTTTGTTTATTGGGTGTTTTTTTTATTACTAATTCAATTTCCTTGCTGATTGTCGGTCTGTTCAAGTCTTGAATTTCTTCCTGTTTCAGTTTGGTAGTTTATATGCTTCTAGGAATTTATCCATTTCTTTCAGGTTATCTATTTTATTGGCATAGAGTTTTTCATAATATTATCTTATAATTGTATTTCTGTTTTGTTGTTCTTGTTGTCATTATTTCTACTCTACCTTTTGTGATTTAGTGACAACTAAACCAGTCCTACAAGAAATATTAAAGGGCACTCTGAGTGTAAAAGAGGGACCAAATGTGATGAAGACAAGAAAGGAACAGGGAACAGGTGTCTGGGCTGCTCAGTCAGTTAAGTGTCTGACTTGATTTTGGCTCAGGCTCAAGTCATGATCTCAGGGTCATGAGATGGAGCCCTGCATTTGGGTTCTGTGCTCAGCAGGAAGTCTGCTTCTCTTCCTCTTGCCCTCCCTCTGCCCTTCCATCCACTTTCTCTCTAAAATAAATGAATGAATGAATGAATGAATGAATGAATGAATAAATCTTTTTAAAAAAAGGAACGGGACATCTCCAGATACTATGACAATACAAGTTATAAAACGGCAACACATACGTATTTATCAAAAAATGACTTTAATATAAATGGACTAAGCCTTATAATCAAAAGATATAGGGTTGCAGAATGGTTTAAAAAAAAGAAGACCCATGTATACGCTTCCTACAAGGGACCCATTTTAGCCGTAAAGACACCTGCAGATTGAAAATGTGGGGCTAGAGAAACATTTGTCATGCAGATGGATGTCAAAACGAAACTGGAGTAAGAATACTTACATTGAAAAAAAAAAAGAATACTTACATTGGACAACCTAGACTTCAAAACAAATCCTTAAAAAGAGACAAAAAATGACATTATATAATCATAAAGGTGAAAATCCAACAAAAACATATAACGATTGTAAATAATAATGCACCATACATGGGCACATGCAAATACATATATACTTTGTAACAAACAAAAGGAACTAATGGATCATAACACAGTAATACTAGGTGATTTTAACACCTCACATCAATGAACAGATCATCTAAACAAAATAAATAAGGAAACAATGGCTTTGAATGACACACTGGACCAGATTGACTTAACAGATATACTCAGAACATTTCATCCTAAAACAGCAGAATACACATTCTTTTTAAGTTCACAAAGAACATTCTCCAGAATAGATCACATATCAAGTCACAAAAGATGCCTCAACAAATATGAAAACACTGAAATTATACCATGCAACTTTTCTGACCACAACTCTGAAACTAGAAGTCAACTATAAGAAAAAAATTGGGAAAGATCACAAATACACAGAGGTTAAACAGCATTCTATTAAACAGTGAATGGGTCAGACAGGAAATCAAACAAGAAATAGAAAAATACAGGGAAATAAATGAAAATGAAAACACAATGGTCCAAAACCTTTGGGATGTAGCAAAGGCAGTCCCAAGAGGGAAGTATATAGGTATACAGCTCTACTTAAGAAGCAAAAAAAAAAAAAGAGAGAGAGAGAGAGAAAGCTCAAATAAACACTGTACTCTTACATCTAAAGGAACTAGAAACAAAATAACATATGAAGCCTAAATCCAGTAGAAAGAAGGGAATAATAAAGATTAGAGCAGAAATAAATGATATATAAATTATAAAGCAATAGAACAGATCAAAGAAACCAGGAGTTGATTCTTCAAAAAATAAATAAAATTGATAAACTTCTAGACAGGCTTATCAAAAAGAAAAGAGAAAGGACCCAAATCAAAAATTTATTTATCACCACTTTATGCCACTTTGGTTGCTGTGTGTCTTGGTGTGGACATCCTTTGGTCGATTTTGTGGGGGGATCTCTGTGGTTACTGAATCTGGATGTCTCTTTCCTTCCCTAGATTTGGGGAGTTTTCAGCTATTATTTCTTCAATTAAATTTTCTGCCCCCTTTTCTCTCTCTTCTCCTTCTGAGATCACTATAATGTGAATGGTATTATGCTTGATGGAGTCTCTGAGTTCCAAAGTCTATTCTCATTTTGTATAATTATTTTTGTCATTTGTTTAGTTTGATAACCTTACATTACTGTGTCTTCTAGTTCATTAATTTGTTCCTCTGCCTCTTCCACTCTGCTATTTATTCCATCAAGTGTATTTTTAATTTAATTGATTATATTCTTCATCCCTGTTTCTTTTTTTATGTTTTCTATCTCTTTCTTAAGGGTCTCACTGATGTCCTCCACTCTTTTCTCAAGTCCAGGGAGTATCTTTGCGATCATCACTTCAAATTCTCTATTATGCTTGTTCCTTAAGTCCAGTGAGTATCTTGGTGACCATTGTTTCAAATTCTCTATTATGCTTGTTCCTTATATCCATTTTGCTTATGTCTCTTGTGGTCTTGTCCTGTTATTTCATTTGTGACATATTCCTCTGCTTCCTCATTTTGTCTAAATGTCTGTGTCTATCTATATGTGTGTGTTTTTTTTAAGATTTTATTGATTTATTTGACACAGTGAGAGAGACAGCTAGAGAGGGAACACAAGTAGGGGGAGCAGGAGAAGCAGGCTCCCAGCTGAGCAGGGAGCCCAATGTGGGGCTCGACCTCAGGACCCTGGGATCATGACCTGAGCCGAAGGCAGATGCTTAACGATTGAGCCACCAAGGCACCCCTATTTATATGTGTTAGGTATGTTAGCTATATCTCTTGTTCTTGAAAGTAGTGAGCAGGGTGTGCACTCTTTACTAAGTGGTGGTGGTCCTTCTCCACTGGTGATAGGCAGCATCCATGGAGACTGAGGCCAGCCAGGGTTGTTCTGTAAAACACTTGAGGGTAGGGGGTACAGTTCTGAGAAGGCCTGTGCATCTTCTGCAGGTGGTTGGGAGATGAAATATTGGTAAGTTTTGGGTGGGTCTTCTAGGGAAGGGGATTTGCAGCACCAGAACTGAGACAGGTCTGGCTGGAGGGGGCAGGGTGTGATGTAAGCATGTAAGCAATTTAGGTAGTATGTGCTGGTGCTGTGCTGGATCCCATAGGTGTCTGTGTGTTTAAGATGAGGGGTGGGGGAGAGAAATGGCACCTGCCAGCTACCTTGTTCCTGGAGAAGTCTCAGTGGACTGTGAGATTAGTAACTAACCCTCCCTGTCATAAGCCCCAGGTTCCTTTCAAACTGCTGCCTCCAAGCTGTATTTCTGCAGATTGTTTGCTGTGCTGTCTCTTTAAGGGCAGGGGCTCAGCTTCCTATTGACCTCCATACTTTCTCAGAGCAATACCCACTGATTTTTAAAGTTCCATGCTTTACCTCCCATTGGTTGTGAGCACTCAAGAAATTTGGTTCATCCTGAGTCTGAAAGCCAAGTGCTGTGAGGATTTCTCTTCCTCTTACAGACTCCCCAGTATGCCAGTCTATCTGTTGCCCCCTTCCATGCCTGCAGCTCCCTCCCTCTGGTGGTCATACCCATAGGTTATAAGTTCCCACTGAGTCCTTGCCCTTCTTACCATCTTCCATGTGGCCTCTTCTCTACATTTAGTTGTAGAGGTTGTTCAGCCAGTCTTTGAGTCCTTTTCTGGGTGGTTTGCTCTGATGAAAGTGTTAATTAGTTGTATCCATGGGACTGGGTGAGTTTAGGACCCTCTTAGTCTGCCATCTTCTCTGGAAGTTCTGTCTATTCATGTGATGTCTATCTTCATTAGGGTCTGATAATACATTAGTTGGTGACTGGAAGCTGATATGTGTTGAGGGGAAACCTAAGAAAGTGATAAATTGTAGATGCATTTACTCTTTTGTTCTGAAAGATGATCTTTTATAAAACCCTTTTTGTTCATTTACCTGTTATGCTGTGGAGTTCATCACATCAAATATAAGGGCAGAGATACTAATGTGCCAATGCAGCCCCAATCTCTTCAGTAGATGATTGAAAATAAACACTGGAAAAAGTCTTAGTATACTTGAAGAGAGGACTGTGACAGTTTTAATTTTGAAACACAATTTACCCAGCCACAATCTTGGCTTAGGAAGTTGTCTGGGCCATTAAGGAAGACTTGAGGAGTCACATAACTATGTGTATGCTCCAGTAAAGGACACACATGACAAAATTATTTCTAGTTAAGCTCATTTTCCAATGCACACATCCCCTAGAACCAGATTATTTACCTTCCAGGACTGAATTGCTTAGGGATTGCATTTATCTTTAGTAAAAAATGCCTGGAAGAACAATGGTTTACACAAATTGTAGGTATTTTTTTCTTTTGCAAAAAAAATATATATTCTAGAGGTAAGCAATCTAGGTCTCATTGGTTGTTTCCATACTCTCTTCAGCTCCTTTTTATTTTGCTTCTTTCTCATTCTTAACATGTATGTAGCTTCTAGCTATAAGTTTACATCATGGTCATTAGATGTTTGCTGTTGTTCTAGCCAATATTGTCACAGTCCAATTAATAGGCAAAATGAAGGCAAGAGTATAAACATCTCTTTGCTGAATCAGAAATCCATCTTTTTATAAAGAACTTTCCTAGAATGACTGCTTATATCACATTGACACTCTTGTCTGCAAGAAGCCTGAAAATTATAGCTTTTATACTGCATCCCCACCCCCAAAATAGGATTCTGTTATTAATGGAGAAAGTGAGAGTCAGTATTTGTAGGCAAGTATAAGTCTTTTCCATAAAATTACTGGTGGGTTGTATAGTTATGCAATAGTCTTGAGAAAGATCTGTAGCTTGCCTTTCCTCCTTCGTCAGACAGTAGAGCTACTTGCTATTATTTAAACTGGCTTATGCTCTTTAAATGTTCTTCATTTTAAAAACTTTTAATATATTTAAATTGCTAAGTAAACCTTAGTATCTGAACACTAACCCACCAGCACCAGCTGTAAAAACCGTTTTGTTACAAATGTCAAATATTTGGATGTATCCTGACTTTATGGGGAAAAAAATGATACTGTTTTACCAAAGATTTTGTTGTTGTTGTTGCTCATGTTAATAAACAAGAAAAGGGAGACACAGAGTGGTTAATTAATTTGAATAAGGTCTCAAAGCTACACCTGGAGGCCATGGTTGGCTATTCATAGTCCAATCAGTTCTACATGATCTTTCTCTCTTTGTTTTCTACCATTAATCTAACATAAGATCACTCCCAAGATTTTATCTTGTGCAAAGAAGTAAAAATGAACACATTACTTGTGGATATGTCCTACATTATTTTATAAATTGGAAGTAGTTTGGAAATACATTCAAAAGACATAAGTTTAAGACCCAAATTCACCATGTAAGAGCTATCAATAAGACCTTGAAGATTTTGGACAATTAGCTTATCTCCTAACCTTCATTCTCCATTCTCTACTCTCTAAAATAAAAATAATAATCTTCTCCTTATGTACATCACAAAATGATGGTGAAGACTGTCTAAAATTTCACATATTTGTAATTTTCCTTTATGTTCACTACACCACTTTACTTTATACTACCAACTTCTCTCACTTGGACTACTGTAGTAACATTCTGCTAGTCTTCCATTTCTCACTGTAACTTCCATTCAAATTTAATCTCTGCACTCATTCAGGAGTGATATTTTCAAATTGCAAATCTAATATGCTACTTTCCTGTGCAAATCATTTCAATGACTCTGCACTGTTTTTAGTCTAAATACAAAACACATTAGCATGGTGTATGAGATTTTCATCTTATAGCATGCCCTTTCTGACTACAGAATCTTTGTACATAATAGTCCCTTTATTCCTTCCTTCACATCTCTCTACTCTACATAAACACATAGCTCAACCCTTAAACATCTGTTTACAAGTCAGTTTTTCAGAGTAAACATCCTTGATGACCCATAAACAAAAATTAATTTGAATTCCCATTACTTACCATTATAATACTCTGATTCTGATAGCATTTATCAGTTTACAATTTTATCTTTACTTCAATGATTATTTGATTAATGTCTATGTAACATATTAGGCTAAGATTTATGAAAACCTGTTTTGTCCACCATTGTGTCTTTCAACAGTTTGCACAATGCCTGAAATATAGTAAAAGGTTCAATAAATATTTGTTGAATAAGTAAGCCAAATGATATAATAAATAAGAAAACGTGTTGTGATGAGTACTAAGTGTTATATGTAAGTGGTGAATTACTAAATTCTACTCCTGAAGTCAATATTGCACTATATTTAACTAAATAGAATTTAAATAAAAGACTTGAAACAAAAAAAATTAATTATAGTTGACAAACAATGTTACATTAGCTTCAGATGTGCAACAGTGATTCTATGCATTATACTATGTTCACCACAAGTGTAGCTTTATGTCACCATACAACACTATTACAATACCATTGACTATATTCCTTACTTTGTATTTTTCATATTTTTTACTCATTAATTCCATAACTGGAAGCCTATACCTTCTACTCCTCTTCACCCATTTTGCCCATCCTCCCACAATACTCCCTGTTGGCAACAGCCAGTTCTTTGTATTTATGGTTCTGTTTCTGTTATTTGTTTGTTACATTCTACATAATAAGTGAAATTATATGGCATTTGTCATTTTCTGCCTGACTTATTTCACTTAGTGCAATACCCCCTAGGTCATGTTGTCACAAATGGCAAGATCCCATTCTTTTTTGATAGCTGAGTGAAATTTCATTAAATATACATACATATATATATATATATATATATATAATATTTTTTAACCATACATCCATCAATGGACACAGATGCTTCCATATCTTGGCTATTTTAATAATGCTGTAATAAACATAAGTGTGCATATATCTTTCTAGATTAGTGTTTGCATTCCTTTTGGGTAAATATCCAGAAGGGAATTACTGAATCATATCATAATTGTATTTTTAAAATTTTGAGTAATCTCTATACTGTTTTCCATAGTGGTTGCACCAATTTACATTCCCAGCAATAGGGCATGTGGGTTCTCTTCTTCACATCCTTGCCAAAACTTTCTATGTCTTGCCTTTTGGATAATAGCCATTCTAACTTGTGTGAGGTGATATCTCATTGTGGATTTTATTTGCATTTCCCTGATGATTAGTAATGTGGAGCATCTTTTCATGTGATTGTTGGCCATCTGTAAGTCTTCTTTGGAAAAAAAAGTCTAGTCAGGTTTTCTGCTCATTTTTAAATCATATTATTATTATTATTATTATTATTATTACTACTATTATCATTATTATCACTATTTGTATTGAGTTGTGTAATTTCTTTATATATTTTGGATATTAATCCCTTATCTTATATATCATTTGCAAATATCTTCTCCCACTCAGTAGGTTGCCTTTTCATTTTATTGATGGTTTTCTTTAGTGTGCAAAAGTTTTTATTTTTTATTTTTATTTTGGTGTAGTCCCAATAATTTGTCTTGCTTTTGTTTCCCTTGCCTGAGGAGACATATCTAGAAAAATGTTGCCAAGGCTGATGTCCAAGAGATTGTTGCCTATGTTTTCTTTAAGAAATGTTAGTTTCATGAAACTCTTTTACACTTGAAAATATTGTATAAATTCTAGTGTGATTATTATTTTTATCATCACTATTATTATTACTTGATCTTTAGGAGCATTCTTTTTGGTGCCTAGAAAGGTGCTAGAAATATAGTATATATTTAATAAATGTTCAAAAAGTGAATTACCAGAGAATATCAGATAATTTGTGACAGAATTAATTTATATCAAATTATAAGTAGAAAAAGATGGCACAGAAGTTTGGAAGGGGATAAAGTTAGCATGAATATCATTTCATCTAGATGCCAGAGAAGTTTTAACTACCAGAAAGTCAGGGCTTATTGGTCTATGGGAAGTCAGAAAGACAGCAAGAATAAGAGGACACTAAGTTCTAGACATACAAAAATAATATTAAGGCCAGAGACCTGTTAATCTCATTCCAGAGACTGTTGCTTTTACCCCAAGAATTGTGTCTATTTATGCCCAAAACTGAATTTGTTGACTAGTTTTGATAGGATGCTAACTAGCCACATAATGAGGCTCAAGGAACTAAAACCTAGGCAAGGTAAATTTTGATGGTGAAAAGAACAGAAAGATCCAGAGAAGTATTATATGCATGTAGAATTCTTTTTTTGGCACTCTACACTATGGAAACCTGGCAATCAAGAAACAGTATGAGCACATTTAATTGTTTGTAATAGTAGGGGAGCATGTAAAGGCAGAAGAGGACATTGCAACTGTAATGGGTAGGAGGTAAATAAAAAGCCCAGGAAAAATTTATCTTACAGTTTTGCCAAGGCTACTCTATGTGCATCATCATATTAGATAAAACCAATACACAGGAGTCTAGAATTTCAAGGAAATCAGAACACATTAGAACTTCATGTGTGGTCAAGTCTCTCCTTTTATATTCAAGAGATAATTTGTGCAAACCTTGGGGTATGAATATGTGGTTAGAAACAAACTTCCATGAATTTTCCTTCTAAATCAAACCTAAAGTTTTGCCACTGAACTAGTACAAAACATGAAAATTGTAATGCTATAGAATCCATGGAACTGGTGCTGTATCACAAAGAAGTTAGAAGAGGGTGTTGTTTGTGCTTGTTTTTTTTTTTTTTAACTCATCGTGTAATTTAATGTAAAACTCATTCCTTCAGTGATGATGATGATTATGATTTTTATTCAGTGATGATGATGATTATCATTGTTATTATTATCATTAGTTGCAATCCTCAAAACTGGCTAGTGGGAATAAAAACTATACATATTATTCAAGGGAAATAGACTTAGTAGGTGGATAAAAGGAAACCATCTAAAGTTGTTTTACAGTTTTACTTTGGAAATCCCCTCTTACACACCTGTTATTCATTTACCATCTTTCTACAACAAATAAACTTTACATGGAAGAATCAATTAATTTTGAACTCCTGGCCATATTTATGATGCCATTTTCTGTGTGGTAATAAAACAGAAAACATACCAAAAATTAGATCATGTGGACGGCATCCTGCAGATCATGGTTGTATGATCCACATTTACACTTTGAGTTTATAGGAAGTGAATAACCGATAGAATTAGCAAATCTTTCTGAAAAGTTCCTAAACCTCTTTATAATTGTATCTTCCTATTGAATTCAACATATGTAACCTGAACAATAATTTAAAAGGTACCTACTATGTGCCAGGAACTATTATAGGTATTTGAAAACAATGAGGCATTACAAGTACTGTTCCTCCATTCCCTCTACCATGTGGTAGAAGGGTGTGTGTGTGTGTCTCAGGGGAGAAATGGAGACAATTAGACCAACAAACGCAACACAATGAAGTATAAATTATTGTGATATTATTAAATTTATTTTACAAGTGAGGAACTTGTAAAAAAAAGATGAAAAGTTTAAAAAAGATGAAGTGATTTATAGTGACAAACTCAAGTCTTTGGAGTAACAAATATTGTATCGTATATTCTTGGGTATTGAGTGTTTTGATGCTTGTGGCAGTGCCCAACTTGCTTTTCTAGCTGCCTCAGAGGAAGGAAAAGGTTTGGTGAAGGGAACAGAAAATGAGATGTCTTTTGCTTCTATATTGGGCAGGAACTACTTAATAATGTCAGTGATCTTGCCATGAAATAAGAAACAACTAGAAGTTTAGAATGTACAATATTTTTTTAAATAATAAAAAAAATGAACACCAGGAGTATATAGGTATTTGTTTGCCCAAGCTGGTTTCAATAAAAAGCCATTGTAGAGTATAAGATTATGTGGCTTACCCTTGGACAATACAATCGTAAAACTTCTTTAAGGAATAGCAGATTTTTTGCAAGTGAAGTGTGTTACTGTTTCTTGGATGGAAGAGTATGCATCTTCTTTAAAATTGGTACACTATTTCCCTCACTTTATTATAAATATTATGATTCATTCACAGTTACCACTTACAGAAGCCTACAGATGATATTGAAATGAACCTGCTGCATCTTCTTTCCAACCTCCTTTGCCCTCCATAGATCCTTTACCCTACTTAGCACTTAAGTGAGGAATAGTTTATATATAGGAGCCATACAAAGCAAACTCCTAATTTTAGGTAAGCTGTTTGTGGGAGAGTATGTATGGTTTCATAAAACAGAAAAAAAACCCACTTTATTTTGCAATATTTCATGTCAATTTTTAAGCAGGAGTAACCAATGCAGAGCAAATTCTTGATAGGACAACTGGGACCTAGTTGAGACAACAGGTTCCTCTCAAACATAGATACTGCAATAAGACTTCAGACTCTGAGACATGTGTTTCTTGTTTGGGGTTATAATAAACAGGAGGGAAGCAATTAAAAGACGCTAGGAATAAAATCTAAATAAGATACGAAATTTTTCTCTTAGAATCTCTGAAGATAGTTGATGTCTTGCCAGTAAAAATTATTTTTCTGGAAATTCTCTGAAAGAATATGGAGAAAGTGATTTAGGTTATTTCCAAGGCCAAATTATAAAACAGACATAACTTCTCCTTGCTAATCTTTCTCGTATGATGTTAATGCTTGGAAACCAGCTACCTTGATATGTGGAAGGCCACACTAGCCTACTGGAGAGATCCCATGAAGAAATATACATGAAGAGCAATTGTATCTCCCAGCGAACATCTTTCATCAACTATATACATATATCTATCTATATCTATATCTATATCTATATCATCTATATCTTCAGCTGATTCTAGTTCCTATCCTTCAAGTCTTTGAAATAAGGTCTCAGAAACTGTGGAGCAGAGACAAACTGTACAATTTTGTCCTGCCTTAATTTCTAACTCACATAAACAGTGAGATATAATAAATTATGTCTGTTATTTTAAGCCAGTAAATTTTTATGTAATTTATTATACAACATGAGATACCAGGAATGTAATTGGGTACTGGGAGTGGAGTTCTGTCATAATGAAAATCTAAAAACCTAGCAGTAGCTTTAGGAAAAGGAAACAGGCAAAAATCAAAGAAGGCCCTGAAGAAGCTATTAGTAGAAATGTTTTGGCTCTCTAGAAGGTTGTAGGTAAAGACTAAAAGAAAAACCAGGAAATATCACTGGAAGCCAGAAAAAAAGTGAAATTTTCACAACAATGTTGTTTACAGCATATGTAAAAGAAAAAAAATCACCTAATGAAATGAATGATATGTCTTTGATTTCCAGGCAGAGTTAGAAAGGACTCCTGGCTTCTTCTTGCTGTTCATAGTAAAATGTGAAGGGGAAAAACAGGTTAGACTAAAGGAAAAACTGTTACATGGAAAGGAGCCAGGGTGTGTTGGTTTTGAAAATAATATTGTTTATCAGAAATAAAAATCATACAGACTGGAAAGGAAGAAATAAAACTATTCTATTTACATATTTTATAATATTTTACATAGAAAACCTTAATTCATTGAAAGCTTATTATAAATAATAATTGAATTCAGGAAGATTGCAAGTAAAAAATCAATATAGAAATCATTTTATATTTATACACTAACAATGAATAATCCAAATATAAAATTTTAAAAATCCATTTACAATAGCACCAAAAAAGATAAAATACTTATACATGAATCTCTTAAAAAAAAAGGTAAGGCATATATACTGAAAGGTATAAAATATTATTGAGGGCGCCTGGGTGGCTCAGTTGGTTAAGCGACTGCCTTTGTCTCAGGTCATGATCCTGGAGTCCTGGGATCGAGTCCCATATCGGGCTCCTTGCTCAGCAGGGGGTCTGCTTCTCCCTCTGACCCTCCCCCCTCTCATGTGCTCTCTCTCTCTCATTCTCTCTCTCAAATAAATAAATAAAATCTTTTAAAAAAATAAAAAATAAAAATAAATAAAATATTATTGAAAAATTTTCCATCTTTTTCTGTCTTCTTCAATTTCTTTTACGAGTGTTCTGTAGCTCCTAGAGTATAGATCCTTTACCTCTGGTTAGATTTATTTCAAGGTATCTTATGGTTTTGGTGCTATTGTAAATTGAAACATTTCTCTAATTTCTCTTTCTACAGTTGCATTGTTAGTGTATAAGAAAGCAACTGATTTCTGTGCATTGATTTTGTATCCTGCCACATTACTGAATTGCTGTATGAGATCTAGTAATGTGGGGGTGGAGTCTTTTGGGTTTTCCACATAAAGTATCATGTCATCTGTGAAGAGAGAGAGTTTGACATCTTTTTTGCCAATTTGAATAATATTTATTTATTTTTGTTGTCTGATTGCTGTTGCGAAGGCTTCTAGTACTATGTTGAACAATAGTGGCAAAAGTGGGCATCCTTGATGTGTTCCTGATCTTAAGGGAAAGGCTCTTAGCTTTTCCTCATTGAGGATGATATTCGCTGTGGGTTTTTCATAGGTGGATTTTATGAACTTGAGGAATGGTCCCTCTATCCCTATAATCTGGAGAGTTTTAATCAGGAAAGGATGCTGTATTTTGTCAAATGCTTTCTCTGCATCAGTTGAGAGGACCATATGGTTCTTCTATCTCCTCTTATTAATGGGTTCTATCACATTGATTTGCAAATGTTGAACCATGCTTGCATCATGGGGATAAATCTCACTTGGTCGTGGTGGATGTTCCTTTTGATGTATTGCTGGATCCTATTAGCTAGGATTTTGTTGAGAATTTTGGAATCCATATTCATCAGAGATATCAGTCTGAAATTCTCTTTTTTGATGGGATCTTTGCCTGGTTTGGCGATTAAGGTAATGCTGGCCTCATAGAATGAGTCTGGAAGTTTTCATTCTGTTTCTATTTTTTGAAACAGCTTCAGTAGAATAGGTATTATTTCTTCTTTGAATGTTTGGTAGAATTCCCCATGGAATCCATCAGGCCCTGGACTCTGGGTTTTTGGGAGGTTTTTGATCACTGCTTCAATCTCGTTACTGGTTATTGGTCTATTCATGTTGTCAATTTCCTCCTGTTTCAGTTTTGGCAATTTATAGGTTTTTCAGGAAGGCATCCATTTCTTCCAGGTTGCTTAATTAATTGACATAGAGTTGTTGATAATGATTTCTAATAATTGTTTCTATTTCCTTGGTGTCAGTCGTGAACTCTCCCCTTTCAATCATAATTTTATTAATTTGGGTCCTTTCTCTTTTCTTTTGGATAAGTCTGGCCTGTGGTTTATTGATCTTATTAATTCTTTCAAAGAACCAGTTTCTAGTTTCATTGATCTGATCTACTGTGTTTCTGGTTTCTAATTCATTGATCTCTGCTGTAATCTTAATTATTTGTATTCTAATGTATGGCTTAGGCATCATTTGTTGTTTTTTTCTCCAGTTCTTTAAGCTGTAAAGTTAGTTGGTGAATTCGGGGTTTTTCTATTTTTTTGAGTGAGGCTTGGATGGCTATGTATTTCCCCCTTAAGACTGCTTTTGCAGTATCCCATAGGTTTTGGGCTGATGTGTTTTCCTTTTCATTGGATTCCATGAATTGTTTAAATTTTTCTTTGATTTTCTGGTTGACCCAAACATTCTTGAGCAGAGTGTTCTTTAGCTTCCAAGTGTTTGAATTTCTTCCAAAATTTTTCTTGTGATTGAGTTCCAATTTTAAAGCATTATGGTCTGAGAATATGCAGGGAATAATCTCAGTCTTATGGTATCAGTTGAAACCTGATGTATCACCCAGTACGTGGTCTATTCAGGAGAAAGTTCCATGTGTGCTCAAGAAGAATGAGTATTCTGCTGTGTTAGGGTGGAAGGTTGTCTATGTATCTATGAGGTCCATCTGGTCCAGTGTGTCATTCAAAGCTCTTGTTTCTTTGTTTATTTTCTGCTTAGATGATCTGTCCATTGCTGAGAGTGGAGTATTGAGGTCTCCTACAATTAACGTATTTTTATCAATATGATTCTTTATTTTGGTTAACAGTTGGCTTATATAGATGGCTGCTCCCATGTTGAGGGTGTAGATATTTACAGTTGTTAGATCTTGTTGGATAGACCCTTTAAGAAGGATATAGTGTCCTTCTGTACCTCTAACTACAGTCTTTAGCTTAAAATCTAATTTGTCTGTTATAAGAATTGCTACCCCACCTTTCTTTTGAAGTCCGTTGGCATGGAAGGTGGATCTCCATCCCTTCACTTTCAGTCTGGATGTATCTTTAGGTTCCAAATGAGTTTCTTGTAGACAGCATATGGATGGGTCCTGTCTTTTTATCCAATCTGCAACCCTGTGCCATTTTATGGAGCATTTAGGCCATTCACATTGAGAGTGATTATTGAAAGTTATGAATTTATTGTCATCATGTTGCATCTGAAGTCCTTGTTTCTATAGATTGTCTCTGTAAATTTTTGTTCTATATCGCTCTTGGGATACTTTCTCCTTTTATAGAACTCCCCTTAATATTTCTTGCTGGGCCAGCTTAGTGGTCACATAGTTTTTCAGTTTCTGCCAGTCTTGGAAGCTATGCATCTCTTCATCCATTCTAAATGACAGCCTTGCTGGATAAAGTATTCTTGGCTTTATGTTCTTCTTATTTAGTACCCTGAATATGTCTTGTCAGCCCTTTCTGGCTTGCCCCTGATTGCCCCCTCCAATTCCCCCCCTTCATTTTACCCTTCCTACTATCTTCTTTTTTTTAACATATAATAAATTATTTGTTTCCGAGATACAGGTCTGTGATTCAACAGTCTTACACAATTCACAGCTCTCACCATAGCACATACCCTCCCCAGTGTCTATCACCCAGCCACCCCATCCCTCCTACCCCACACCACTTATACATTACAGTATTTTAACTATAGGCAGGTCTCGGTGGATAGGTCTGACGTGATTCTTATATTCCTCCCTCTGTAGATAAGGAATCTTTTCCCTCTAATTGCCCTTAATATGGTTTCCTTGGTTCTAAGATTTGTGAGTTTTACTCGTACATGCCAGGGCATTGGCCTGTTTTTCTTGATCTTGGGAGGGGTCCTCTCTGCCTCTAAGACACGAATATTTTTTTTCATTCCCCATATTAGGGAAGTTTTCAGCTACGATTTGCTCAAATATATCTTCTAGTTCTCTCTCTCTCTCCACCGCCTCAGAGATCCCAATAATTCTGACATTGGAATGTTTCATGGTGTCCCTTATTTCTCTGATTCTGTTTTCATGGATTCTGAGTTGCTTCTCCCAGGCCTTCTCTTTATCCTTCTTTTCTATCAATTGGTCTTCTAGATCACTAATTCATTCTTCTGCCTCGCTTATCCTAGCTGTTATATTACCTAAATTAGATTGGATTTCATTGATAGCATTTTTAAATTCTGCCAGTTCAGTTTTCATTTCTGCCTTTAGAGACTGTATGCTGCCATTAATCGATTTCTCCATTCTAGCTTTTGTCTTCACAACTGCTACCCTGAATTCCATCTCCAACATCATTGTCATATCTGTGTCCATTTGTAAATCTGTGGCAGAAGTCACAGTCTCTGAGTCTTTCCTGTTTGGGGTGTTCTTTTTCCGAGTCATTCTGTTGAGTTGTGGTTGAGGGACTTTACAGAGTCCAAATTATTGACCACAACCCAAACAAGATGCACTGGTTTTATAGGGACCTTAGGGTTGTTGGTCTCTTGTTCTCCCAGCCTGTCTTCTGGGGGAGGGGCCTGCCGCACTGTCACTTAAGCAACCCTGTTTGGGCAGGGTTGCTCTGCCTCCTGTGGGGGGGGATGGGATCAATGAAAACCGTTTTTGGGTGCTTTTGTTCTCTGGTGGCTTTCCACATCTCTTCCAAGAGTCAGAGCAGAAGGGATCATTTCCAACCCTCTCCCTCAGAGCAGAGAGATCACAGTCTGTTCTTCAGTAAGCTCTCCAGGCCACACTATGTCTGTTTCTGTCTATGCTGCTAAAAACTGCAGCGTCCTGGGTTGTGCGCCCCTCAGCAGTACTCCCAGTCCTCGCCTCCAAGTCAGAATAGATTATCTAACACTATGTCCTAGGTTACTCTCCTTTGGGAACAGAATGACTTTGAGAATGGTGCTGCCAATGTATCTACTATTGCTATCACTGTTACTTTCCAGGTGTATTCTAGGTTTTGTGAAATTTCTGCCTTATCATCACCTTAATTGTATGAAAGTATTATTGGCTGAAACAAAATTTTAACATTGGGAACTTGGCTGCTTATTGATTAAAGCTTGCATGTTATTAATCTTAAAACATTGTGTGAGTTAAAGTAGAATTATAAAATAAAACAAATGAGCAAACAACCATAAAGACAATTAGTTATGATAAACAGAGAGTGAATTCATTAGCACTCAGGTGGAATATTGATTATGACCTTAATTATATTATTACATTTCATAATTATGATTCAAATTATCTGTGTGATGTGGACACGTATCATTGAGACAAGAGGTGTGAAATTGGTATATAGGTCTAAAGTACAAGAGCTACTTTTATGTTTTATTAAGTACTGATAAATGAAAATGAACTCTTTTGTAGATGACTCAGACAGAGGTTGTCTCAACTGAAATCACTAAATATATATTAGTAGAGAATTTTGAGCAGTAATCATTATTGAAAGCTTACAATATGTTAAGGGAAGACTTCCATTTTGTTAGATAATACCAGAATATAAGATTGATTAAGACACATTCACAGTCTTCTGTTGGGGGATGGGTGGGTTGCTATCAGTGTACAGGTAACTGTGACACAAAAACTGTATAATTGTTGCAAAATAGGTCAATATTGTGAAAAGTGTTTAATATTTTGAAGAGATTGTGAGTTAAAATATTGTCATGAATTCGCATTCCAGTTCCCCACAAAAGTCTCTTTATAGGGTCCTGGAAAGAATTTTGCTCTTAATAAAAATTTTAAAAAGATTTTGAGCCAGGCCCTCTATTTGAGGTTATTTTGATACAACAATGGAAAATAAGAAAGTAACTATATAATGATAATTAACTTTTTATGGTGGTAAGAAACATAAACTACCCTCTTAAGGTTTTTTATTTTTTTAATTTTATGATGTTATGTTAATCACCATACATTACATCATTAGTTTTTGATGTAGTGTTCCATGATTCGTTGTTTGTGTATAACACCAAGTGCTCCATTCAATACATGCCCTCTTTAATACCCATCACCAGGCTAACCCATCCCCCCACCCCCCTCCCCTCTAGAACCCTCAGTTTGCTTCTCAGAGTCCATAGTCTCTCAATGTTCATCTCCCCCTCCGATTTCCCCCCCTTCATTTTACCCTTCCTACTATCTTCTTTTTTTTAACATATAATAAATTTTTTGTTTCTGAGATACAGGTCTGTGATTCAACAGTCTTACACAATTCACAGCTCTCACCATAGCACATACCCTCCCCAGTGTCTATCACCCAGCTACCCCATCCCTCCTACCCCACACCACTTATACATTACAGTATTTTAACTATAAGCAGAATGTCGCACAGCAAATCTCTAGAAACTTTTCATCTTGCATGATTAAAACTTTATACATATTGAACAGCAATTACTTATTTGTCCTTTCCCCAACCCCTAGAAATCACTACTATGCATTCTGCTTCAATGAGTTTGACTATTTTATACATGAACAGACATTTGCATTGTTTCTACCTCTTGGCTATTGTGAATCATACTGAACATGGGAGTTGCAAATATCTCTTTGAAATCCTGATTCCAATACTATTGGATGACTATCCAGAAGTGGAATTTTTTATCATATGTTAGCTCTATTTATTTTTTTTATTTTTTTGAGTAAACTCCATTCTGTCTTTCATAACAGCTGCACCATTTTACATTCCCATCAATAATGTACAAGAATTCAAATAGTTCTACCACTTGATTTTTCTGGGTTTTTTGTTTATTTTTTTTTAATAATGTCTATGCTAACAGGGGTGAAGTGATAGTTCATTAATGTTTTGATTTTTATTTCCCTGAAGTTTAGTGATGTTGAGCATTTTTAATATATCTATTAGCAATTTGGAGAAACAGCTACTTGAATTCATTCATATATTTTCTTTTTATTATTTTATTTTAATTCTAGCATAGGTAAAATACAGTGTTATATTAATTTCGGGTGTATAATATGTGATTCAATAATTCCATACATCACCCAGTGCTGAATTCTCTCTCCTGTCACCTTAAAAGCACATACCAGAGCTGGGTTTAGACATTGTAAGGGATGGGTTTGGATGCCATAATTGGACGGTACTGATCCCATTACAGGTGGGTCCAGTTGTCACAGAGAGCTTGCAATTTCAGCAAGCCCAGGGTTCACAAGCCTACACCAGCTGTCCTGTGGTGCTAAAACACAGAAGAAAAGCTATGGTTTTGTGAGGGTTTTTATTTAAATTTTTTTTTTTGGGGGGGGAAGACAGCAGAGGAGTTGGGGACCCTATTCTAACTGGTTGCTGGAATTAAGCTGGATATTGAACAGACCACTCTGAGCACCCATGAAATCAGCCTGAGATATAAGAAAATAGATCTGGATCTCTACAAACAGAATATTGCAGGTGGTTGGTTTCAAGGTATGAAGTGGGGAGCCTTGATTCCGTGGACAGATATGGGAGGATAAATGGCAGTGGGAGGGAGGCTGGCCATGGGGATCCTACACCGCTGGTGGGAGACAGCCTTGCATGCTGGGGAGAGGCCGCAGACTCGCAGACCACTAGCGGAGGGGAAAGGACTTTAGGGCAACCCCCAAGATGGAAACCTGGAGCAGCGGGGTCATGCATGTGAACTGGGAACGGCTGGCAGTTTTAGAAGCACAAAGGGCAGGCACGTGCCCCGACTTAAAGCCAGGACTGGGGGTGCTGCAGAGGGGCACACAACCCAGGACACTGCAGTTTATAGCAGCACAGACAGAAATGGAGGTAGTGTGGCCTGGAGAACTCACTGAAGAACAGACTGTAATCTCTCTGCTCTGAAGCAGAGGGTTGGAAACACCCTCTTCTTCTATGACTCTAGGAAGAGACGCAGAAAGCCACCAGGGAAAGCCATGAGAGAACAAAAGCCCCAATAAACTAATTCCCAATGAGCCCATCGCCTGCCACAGAGGTCACAGCAAATCTGCCCAAACAAGGTTGCCTGAGTGACAGTGTGGCAGGCCCCTCCCCCAGAAGACAGGCTAGGAAAAGAAGAGGCCAGCAACGCTAAGGTCCCTAGAAAGGAGGTGCATCTTGCTTGGTTTCTGGTCAATAATTTGGACTCAATACATACCCTCAACCACCAATCAACAGAATGACTAGGAGGAGGAACCTCCAAAATAGAAAAGACTCAGAGATTATGACATATGAAGCAGATTTACAAATGGATGCAGATATAACCAAGATGTTGGAGTTGGAATTCAAGCTAGCAATTGTGAAGACAATAGCTAGAACAGAGAAATCAATTAATGGCAACAGAGAGTCTCTAAGGGCAGAAATGAAAGCTGAATTGGCAGAACTTAAAAATGTTATCAATGAGATCCAATCTAATCTAGATAATCTAACAGTTAGGGTAAGTGAAGCAGAAGAAAGAATAAATGACCTGAAAGACAATTTAATAGATAAAAAGGGAAAAGAGGAGGCCAGGGAAAAAAACTCAGAATCCATGAAAAAAAAATCAGAGAAATAAGTGACACCATGAAGAAATCCCATGTCAGAATTATTGGAATCCCGGAGGGAGTGGAGAGAGAGAGAGGACTAGAAGATATATTTGAGCAAATCGTAGCTGAGAACTTCCCTAATCTGGGAAATGAAAGAAGCATTCGTGTCCTAGAGGCAGAGAGGATCCCTCCTAAGATCAAAGAAAACAAGCAAACACCCTGGCATGTAATAGTAAAACTTGCAAATCTTAGAACAAAAAAACCATCTTAAGGGCAGTTAGGGGGAAAAGATTCCTTATGTACAGAGGGAGGAACATCGGAATAATGTCAGACCTATCCACAGACCCCTGGCAAGCCAGAAAGGCCCGGCAAGACATATTCACGGTACTAAACAAGAAGAACATGAGCCAAGACTACTTTATCTGGCAAAACTGTCATTTAGAATGGATGGAGAGATGCAGATCTTCCAAGACTGGCAGAAACTGAAAGAATATATGACCATTAAGCTGGCCCTGCAAGAAATATTAAGGGGGGATTTATAAAAGGAGAAAGACCCCAAGAGTGATATACAACAGATATTTACAGGGACAATCTATAAAAACAAGGTCTTCACAGGCAACATGATGACAATTAATTCATATCTTTCAATTATCACTCTCAACATGAATGGCCTAAATGTTCCCAGAAAACGGCACAGGGTTGCAGATTGGATAAAAGGACAGTACCCATCCATATGCTGTCTACAAGAGACTCATTTGGAACCTAAAGATACATCCAGACTGAAAGTGAAGGGATGGAGATCCATCTTCCACACCAGCGGACCTCAAAAGAAAGCTGGGGTAACAATTCTTATATCAAACAAATTAGATTTTAAACTAAAGTCTGTAATTAGAGACACAGAAGGACACTATATCATTCTTAAAGGGTCTATCCAACAAGAAGATCTAACAATTGTAAATATCTACACCCCCAACATGGGAGCAGCCATCTATGTAAGCCAAATGTGAACAAAAATAAAGAGTCATATTGATAACAATACATTAATTGTAGGAGACCTCAATACCCCACTCTCAGCAATGGACAGATCATCTAAGCAGAAAATCAACAAAAGAAACAAGAGCATTGAATGACACACTAGACCAGATGGACCTCATAGATATATACACAACCTTCCATCCTAAGACAATAGAGTACTCGTTCTTCTTGAGTGCACATGGAACTTTCTCCAGAATAGACCACATACTGGGTCACAAATCACGTCTCAACCAATACCAAAAGATTGAGATTATTCCCTGCATATTCACAGACCATAATGCTCTAAAACTGAACTGAATTAGGGCGCCTGGGTGGCTCAGTCATTAAGCATCTGCCTTCGGCTCAGGTCATGATCCCAGAGTCCTGGGATCAAGCCCTGCATCCAGCTACCCGCTCAGTGGGAAGGCGCCTCTCCTTCTCCCACTCCCCCTGTTTGTGTTCTCTCTCTCGCTGTGTCTCTCTTTGTCAAATAAATAAATAAAATCTTAAAAAAAACAAAAACTGGAACTGAATCACAAGAAAAAATTTGGCAGAATTTCAAACACTTGGAAGCCAAAGACCACTCTGCTCAAGAATGTTTGGGTCGACCAGGAAATCAAAGAAGAACTTAAACAATTCATGGAAATCAATGAGAATGAAAACACATCGGTCCAAAACCTATGGGATACTGCAAAGGCTGTCCTAAGGGGGAAATACATAGCCATCCAAGCATCACTCAAAAAAATAGAAAAATCCCGAATTCACCAACTAACTCTACACCTTAGAGAACTAGAGAAAAAGCAACAAGTGATGCCTAAGCCATGCATTAGAGAAAAATAATTAAAATTAGAGCAGAAATCAATGAATTAGAAACCAGAAACACAGTAGATCAGATCATCGAACCTAGAAGCTGGTTCTTTGAAGGAATTAATAAGATCAATAAACCACAGGCCAGACTTATCCAAAAGAAAAGAGAAAGGACCCAAATTAATAAAATTATGATTGAAAGGGGAGAGTTCACGACTAACACCAAGGAAATTAAACAATTATTAGAAATTATTATCAACAACTATATGCCAATAAACTGAGCAATCTGGATGAAATGGAGGCCTTCCTGGAAATCTATAAGCAGCCAAGACTGAAACAGGAAGACCTGGGCAACGTGAATAGGCCAATAACCAGTAATGAGATTGAAGCAGTGATCTAAAACCTCCCAAAAAACCAGAGTCTAGGGCCTGATGGATTCCCTGGGGAATTCTACCAAACATTCAAAGAAGAAATAATACCTATTCTACTGAAGTTGTTTCAAAAAATAGAAACAGAATGAAAACTTCCAAACTCATTCTATGAGGCCAGCATTACCTTAATCGCCAAACCAGGCAAAGACCCCATCAAATGAGAATTTCAGACCAATATCCCTGATGAATATGGATTCCAAAATCCTCACAAATCCTAGCTAATAGGATCCAACAATACATTAAAGGCTCATCCACCACGACCAACTGGGATTTATCCCCGGGATACAAGGGTGTTTCAACATTTGCAAATCATTCAATGTGATAGAACACATTAATAAGAGGAGGGAGAAGAACCACATGGTCCTCTCAGTTGATGCAGAGAAAGCATTTGACAAAATACAGCATCCTTTCCTGATTAAAACTCTTCAGAGTATAGGGATAGAGGGAACATTCATCAAATTCATAAAATCCATCTATGAAAAACCCACAGTGAATATCATCCTCAATGGTGGAAAGCTGAGAGCCTTTCCCTTAAGATCAGGAACACGTCAATGATGCCCACTCTCACCAATATTGTTCAACATAGTACTAGAATTCCTAATAACATCCATCAGACAACAAAAAGAAATGAATGCATTCAAATTGGCAAAGAAGATATCAAACTGTCTCTTTTTGCAGATGACCTAATACTTTATGTGGAAAACCCAAAATACTCCACCCCCAAATTACTAGAACTCATACAGCAATTCAGTAATGTGGCAGGATACAAAATCAATGCACAGAAATCTGTTGCTTTTTTATACACTAAAAATGCTACTGTAGAAATAGAAATTAGAGAAACGATTCCATTTACAATAGCACCAAAAACCATAAGATACCTCAGAATAAACCTAACCAAAGACGTAAAGGATCTATACTTTAGGAACTACAGAACACTCATGAAAGAAATTGAAGAAGACACAAAAAGATGGGAAAATATTCCATGCTCATGGATCGGAAGAATAAACATTGTTAAAAGGTCTATGCTCCCCAGAGCAATCTATACCTTCAATGCCATCCCGATCCAAAATCCAATGACAATTTTCAAAGTGCTGGAAGAAACAATCCTAAAATTTGTATGGAATCAGAAAAGCCCCTGAATCGCCAAGGAGATGTTTAAAAAGAAATACAAAGCTGGGGGCATCACTTTGCCTGATTTCAAGCTATATTACAAAGCTGTGATCACCAAGACAGCATGGTAGTTACACAAAAACAGACATACAGACCAATGGAACAGAATAAAAAAACCCAGATATGGACCCAAAACTCTATGGTCAAATAATCTTTGACAAAGCAGGAAAAAACATGTAATGGAAAAAAGACAGTCTCTTCAATAAATGGTGCTGGGAAAATTGGACAGCCACATGCAGAAGATTGAAACTCGACCATTCTGTAACACCATACACAAAGATAAACTCAAAGTGGATGAAAGACCTCAATGTGAGATAGGAATCCATCAAAATCCTAGAGGAGAACATAGGCAGTAAGCTCTTTGACATCAGCCACAGCAACTTCTTTCAAGATACACCTCCAAAAGCTAGTAAAACAAAAGCAAAAATAAACTTTTGGGACTTCATCAAGATAAAAAGCTTCTGCACAGCAAAGGAAACAGTCACCAAAACAAAGAGACAACCCACAGAATGGGAGAAGGTATTTGCAAATGACACTACAGATAAAAGGCTGATATCCAAGATCTATAAAGAACTTCTCAAACTCAATACCCAAAAAACAAATAATCAAGCCAAAAAATGGGCAGAATATATGAACAGACACTTCTCTGAAGAAGACATACAAATGGCTAAGAGACACATGAAAAAATGTTCATCATCATTAGCCATCAGGGAAATTCAAATCAAAACGACATTGAGATACCACCTTACACCAGTTGGAATGGCAAAAATGGACAGGGAAAGAAACAACAAATGTTGGAGAGGTTGTGGAGAAAGGGGAACCCTCTTACACTGTAGGTGGGAATGCAAGTTGGTACAGCCACTTTTTAAAACAGTGTGGAGGTGGCTCAAAAAATTAAAAATAGAGCTACCCTATGACCCAGCAATTGCACTACTGGGTATTTACCCCAAAGACACAGATGTAGTGAAAAGAAGGGCCATATGCACCCCAATGTTCTTAGCAGCAATGTCCACAATAGCCAAACTTAGGAAAGAGCCAAGATGCCCTTCAACAGATGAATGGATAAAGAAGATGCGGTCCATAGATACAATGGAATATTACTCAGCCATCAGAAAGGATGACTATCCAACTTTTACATCAACATGGTTGGGACTGGAGGAGATTTTGGTAAGTGAAATAAGTCAAGCAGAGAAAGTCAATTATCATATGATTTCAGTTATTTGTGGAACATAAGGAATAACATGGAGGACATTAGAAGAAGGAAGGGAAAATTGAAGCGGGGGGGGAATCAGAGGGAGAGGTGAACCATGAGAGACTATCGACTCTGTGAAACAAACAGGGTTTTAGAGGGGAGGGGGGAGGTAGGATTGGTTAGCCTGGTGATGGGTATTAAGCAGAGCATGTACTGCATGGAGCACTGGGTGTTATATGAAAACAATGGAACATATATCACCACATCAAAAACTAATGATGTATTGTATGGTGACTAACATAACATAATTAAATTTAAAAAAAGAAAAGAAAGAGCAAAAAAAATAAATATTTTTTATTTTTCATATTTTTATTTTTATACTTTAAAAGATTTGTTTTTATTTTCTTTTTTAAAAATTTCTTTGTCTTTTTTTCTTTTTTCTTTTTTCTTCTCCTTTTTAAAGAAATTCTTCTGTTCTTTTCTTTTATTTTTTTTCTTGTCATTTATACTTTTTTTTTTCATTTTTCTTTCTGCAAAAAGCTGTGGCTTAAAAGAGTAACTAACGTACACAACCACAGGCCCAGCCAGCCAGCAAGCAAAAGTCAACAAGCACACACAGTCTGTATGGGACACACCATAGAGAATAGAAGTCTTTTAAGTTTAAGAGAAAAAAGCCATTCCACTTAATCCCTAGTAACAAATACAGAAAGTCAGGCAAAGTGGGGAGACAGAAGTATATGCTCCAAAAGAATGAGCAAGAAAAAAAAATAAACTCAGAAAAACAGCTAAATGAAACAAATATGCAATATGCTTGTTAAAAAAATTAAAGTAATGATTGTACGGATACTAACCCGGTTGAAGAAAAGTATGGAAAAACTCACTGATACCTTCAATAAAGATGTAGAAAACGTTAAAAAGAACCAATTAAAGTTGAAGAATATAGTAGCTGAATTAAAACACACACACACACACACACACTAGAGTGAGTCAGCTATAGATTAGAAGTTATAGAAAGATGTATCCACAGTCTGGATGACAACATAATAGGAAGCACACAGGCTTGACAGCCAAAAGGGAAAATAAGTTTTCAAATGAGGATAGAGGGACTCCTGGGTGGCTCAGTCAGTTAAGCATCCAACTCTTGATTTCGGCTCAGGTCATGATCTCAGGGTCGTGAGAGGAAGCCCTGTGTACGGTTCCATGCTCAGCATGGAGTCTGCTTGAGATTCTCTCCCTCCCTCCATCCCTCCTCCCCCTCTCAAATAAACAACTCTTTAAAAAATGAGGATAGATTAAGAGATCTCTTGGACAACATCAAGTGAATAACATTCTCGTTATGGGGGTTCCAGAAGAAAGGAGAGAAAAATGTGTAGAAAAGTTATGTGAAATAATGACAACAGAAAACTTCCCTAAACTAGGGATGGAAACAGACCTCTAAGTCCAAGAAACACAGAGTTCCAAACAAGATTAGCCAAAGGAGGTCCACACCATGACATATAATTAAAATGTCAAAGGTTAAAGATAAGAAGAGAATCATAGAAGCAGCAAGAGAGAAACAAAAAGTTACCTGTGATGGAAAACCTACAAGGCTAACAGCTGATTTTCAGCAGAAACTTTATGGACCAAAAAGGAGTCACATGATACACATAGAATGTTGAAAGAAAAAAACAAAACAAAACTACCCAGCAAGGTTTTCATTTAAATTTGAAAGAAAAATAGTTTTCTAGACAAGGAAAATATAAGAGTTTATCACTATTAAACCATCCTTACACAAAATGTTAAAGAAACTTTACCAAAACCGGACAAAAATACTACAAAAAGGAAAACTACAGGCCAATATCTCTGATGAACATATATGTAAAAATCTTCAAAAAAATTTTAGCAAACTGCATACAATACATTAAAGGATCATTCACTTTGATCAGGTGGTATGTATTCCCAGGATGCAAAGATGTTGCAATATTTGCAAATCAAACAATGTCATACATCACATCAACAAAAGGAAGGATAAAAAACATATGATAATATCAATAGATGCTGAAAAAGCATCTGACAAAGTAAAACATCCATTCATGATAAAACCCTCAACAAGGTAGTTTTAGATGGAACATACATCAAAATAATAAAGTCCATATGTGAAAAATCCACAACAAACATCATACTCAATTAGGGACAAACTGTGAGCTTTCCCTATAAGGTCAGGAACAAGACAAGGATGTCTACTCTCACCACTTTTATTCAACATAGTACTGGAAGTACTAGCCACAGAAATAAGACAAGAGAAGGAAATAGGAGGTATCAATATTGGTAAAGACAAAGTTAAACTGTCAGTCTATTTGCAGAAAGCAAAATACTATACATAGAAAATCCTAAAGACTCCATCAAAAACTATTAGAAGTAATTGCCAGATACAAAATTAATACCCAGAAATTTGTAGTGTTTCTTTACACTAAAAACAAAGTCACCAAGGGGTGCCTAGGTGGCACAGTTGGTTAAGTGTCTGACTTGGTTTTGGCTCAGTTCATGATCTCAAGATCATGAGAACAAGCCCAGTGTCAGGCTCTGTACTGCACGTGGAGCCTGCTGGAGTTTCTCACCCTCTGCCCCTCCCTGCCTCATGCTCTCTCTCTCTTTCTCTCTCAAATAAATAAATAAATCTTTAAAAAAAAGTCACAGAGAAATAAAAAAAAAAAACACCATTTAGAATTCCATCAAAAAGAATAAAATACCAAGGAATACACTTAATCAAAAAGGTTAAAGACTTATATTCCAAAAACTATAAAACACCAATGAAAGAAATTGAAAATGAGACAAACAAATTGAAAGATATTCCATGCTCATGGATTAGAAGAATTTATATTGTCAAAATGTCCATATTACCCATGCAATTTACAGATTCAATGCTATCCCAATCAAAATACCTACAGCATTTTCCACAAAAGTAGAACAAATAATACTAAAATTTATATGGAACCATGTAAGACCCCAAATAGGCAAAACAATCCTGAAAAAGAAGAACGAAGCTGAAGATATTATAATTCCAGGTTTCAAAGTATAATGCAAAACTGTAGTAATCAAAACAGTATGGTACTTGCAGATCAATGTAACAAAAGAGACAGTACAGAAATAAACACCCAAATATATGGTCAATTAATCTATGACAAAGGAGACAAAAATATACAAAGAGGAAAAGACAGTCTTTACAGTAAATGGTTCTAGGAAAACTAGACAGATACGTGTAAATGAATGAAACTGGACTACTTTCTAACATCATACACAAAAATTAACCCAAAATGAATTAAAGATCTCAACAGGAGACCTGAAACAAGAAAAGCACTAGATGAGAAAACAGGCAGTAATTTTTCTGGCATTGGCCATAGCAATATTTTTCTAGATGTGTCTCCTAAGGAAGGGAAACAAAAGCAGAAATAAACTATTAGGACTATGTCAAAATAAAAAAAAGTTTTTGTACAGCAAAGAAATCATCATAAAACAACAACAAAAAACAACCTACTGAATGGGAGAAGATATTTGCAAATGATATATTTAATAAGAAATTAACATCCAAATTTTTAAAGAATGTATACAACTCAACACTAAAAAATAACAATCCAATTAAAAAAATAGCACAGGACCTGAATAGACATTTCCCAAAGATATATAGATGGCCAAAAGACACATGAAAAGATGGTCAACATCTTTTGCTGGAATATGTTGTAAGAGTAGGGGACCCTCATTTCACCTGGTTTCTTGAATTCAGCTAGATATGTATCAAATCATTCTGAACACCTGAGATCTAAGAAAAGAATTGCTGCAATTTTAATAGAAAAGTGACCACTTTTTGCAAGGTAGGAGGTACAGAGAAGTGAATTGGAGGGAATATATCAGAAGATAAATGGTGGGGGGATGAGATGCCACAATCTGGCTATTGGAAAGTGATATAACAGCAGAGCACAAAATCAGAACTTTTAGAAGTCTGCTGTGGTGATGGATGTCCCTGCCTGAAAGGCGCTCAGGTGGTGAAGTAGGGGAGATTGGTAGGTGGGACAATGTGGTCTCAAGATCCCCAGAGTCACAGAAAGAATGGGGTTGCCTGAGTGTAGCAGAGTTCCCAAGCATCAGAGAGGGGAAGCAGGCTACAATCATCAAGCCCAGGAGTGGGCTCTCTGCTCTGTGTTGTCATAAACCATGAACGGAGGCATGATCAGGCAAGCACTCCTGAAGCAGGGGCCCAGCAAGCAGCAGAACCATGTGGACCATCCTCCTCCTGGAAGGACTGGTGTGGGTGTGTACCACAGGAGTTTTCAAACTTTGGTCCACACACAAAAAATTGACTGTTTTCCCTGAGGGTGCACTGAAGAGTGGGGGCCACAGTCGTTCAGCTCTGGGGTTGGAGATCAGGGAGCTACCTTTTTTTTTTTTCCCCCACATGCTAAAGAGATATGGAAAGCCTTCAGGGAACAAAAGCAACATAGAGCAATCTGAAGCAGCTTACACTGAGCCCAGCCCTCTAACAAGAGGCAGTGCAATTCTGCCAAGGCAAAGAAACCCGAGAATCAGTGCAACAGGACCCTCTCCCAGAAGAGCTGCAGGGACATCAGGCTAATACCAAATTTATGGATCACACAGAACTGAAAAGCTCCTGCACTAGGGGAAATTCGTATATAGAATTTGAGGGTTTTTTTCTCATGATTATTTAGTCTTACAGTTTAAATTATTATTTTTCTGTTTTTCCTTTTCAACTAGTTTCTTATTTTATCAACTCTTTTTAAGTCTTTCTTTAATTTTCATTTTTACATTTATATTTTATAGATATATTCTTCATTTTTGGCTTCCTTTCACTATATTCAATTTTATTTTTCTGTATATATATGTATATATTGTTTGTTTCTTTGTTTCTTTCCATTTTGGGATTTAGTATCTCTAAAAAACAGACGAAAATACACCCAGGACTAAGTGTATCACCCTGTTTTGTCCACCTGTGAGATTATATTCTCTCTCCCCCCACTTGTTTTTTCTTTTCTTATTTGGTTTCTGATCTCTTCGGATTTGTCAAGTGTGTATTCACTGGGGTTGTAGTTGATATTTTTTTTATTTTGTTCTGTTGTTCATCTACTCTTCTTTGGACAAAATGACTAGGAGGAGAAATTCACAGAAAAGAAAGAACCAGAGGTGATACTGTCTGCCATCATTAATTGACATGGATATAAGTACAATGTCCAACCTGGAATTCAGAAAAATGATTATAAAGATACCACCTGGACTTGAAAAAAAAGCAAAAAAGACACTAGAGAATCTCTTAGCACAGAAATAAAAACTAAAATCTAATCAGATAGAAATTAAAAGTGCTTTAACTAAGATGAAGTCTAAAATGTACACTCTAATAGCTAGGGTAAATGAGGCAGAAGAGAGAGTCAGTGACATAGAAGACAAAATAATGAAAAGCAAGGAAGCTGAGGAAAAAGAAAAAAAAAACAGCTAATGGATCATGAGGGAAGGCTTTGTGAATCAGCGATACCATAAATTGAAATAATATTAGAATAATTGGGGTTCCAGAGGAAGAAAAAAAGGGAGAGGAACAGAAGGCATTTTTGAGTAAATCATAGATGAAAACTTCTTTAGTTTGGGGAAGGAAACAGGCATGCAAGTCCAGGAGGTAGACAGAACTCCCCTTAAATTCAAAAATAGATCAACACCCCAAGATATAATAGTGAAGCTTGCAAATTTCATAAAAAAAGAGAAAATCCTGAAAGCAGCTCGAGACAAGAGGTCCTTAACCTAAAAAGGCTGCAAACATTAGACTGGAAGCAGACCTATCCACAGAGACCTGGCCAGCCAGAAAGGACAGGCATTATTATTCAGTGTACTAAATGAGAAAAACATGTAGCCAAGAATACTTTATCCAACAAGGCTGTCATTCAGAATGGAAGGAGAGATAAAGAGCGTCCAGGACAAAAAAGGAACTAAAAGAATTTGTGATCACTAAATCAGCCCTGAGAGAAATATTAAAGGAGATCCTGTAAGCAAAGAGAGAGACCCAAAATAACATAGACCCAAAAGGAAGAGAGACAATCTACAGAAACAGCAACTTTACAGGTAGTGCAATGTCACTAAATTCATGTCTTTCAGTAGTTACTCTGAATGTAAATGGGCTAAATGCTCCAATCAAAAGACATAGGGTAGCAGATTGGATAAAAAAAAAAAAAAACAAGACACATCCATATGCAGTCTACAAGACTCATTTTAGACATAAAGACACCTCCAGTTTGAAAGTTAAGGAGTGGAAAACAAATTATCATGCTAATGGACCTCAAAAGAAAGCTGGGGTAACAATCTTCATATCAGACAAATTAGATTTTAAACCAAAGTCTGTAGTAAGGGATGAAAAGAGACACTATATCATGCTGAAAGGGTCTATCCAACAAGATCTAACAATTATAAATATTTACGCTCTAAAGTTGGGCACAGCCAATTATGTAAATCAGTTAATAACAAAATTAAAGAAACACATTGAAAATGATACAATAATAATAGAGGACTTTAACACACCACTCACAGCAATGGACAGATTATCCAAGAAGAAGACCAAGAAGAAAACAAGAGCCTTGAATGACACACTGGACCAGATGGACTTCACAGATATATACAGAGCATTCCATCCTAAAGCAACAGAATATACATTATTCTCAAGTGCACATGGAACATTCTTGAGAATAGGTCACATACTGGGTCACAAATCCAGTCACAACCAGCACCAAAAGACTGAGATTATTCCCTGCATATTTTCAGACCACAATACTTTGAAACTTGAACACAATCCCAAGAGGAAATTTTTAAAGAACTCAAACACTTGGAGGTTAAAGAGTATCTGACTAAATAATGAATGTGTCAACCAAGAAATTAAAGAAGAGTAAGAAAAATCATGGGAAAAAAATGGAAATGAAAACACAAATGTTCACAGCCTTCAGGATGCAGCAAAGGTGGTCCTAAGAGGGAAGTACATAGCAATACAAGCCTTTCTCAAGAATCTAGAAAAGTCTCAAATACCCAAGCTAACCTTACATCTAAAGGAGCTGGAGAAAAACCAGCAATAAAGCCTAAACTAAACAGGAGAAGAGAAATAGTAAAGATTAGAACAGAAATCAATGAAATAGAAAGCAAAAGACATTAGAACTGATCAACAAAACTAGAAGCTCATTCTTTGAAACAGTTATAAGATTGATAACCCCCTAGCCAGACTTATCAAAAAGAAAAGAGAAAGGACCCAAATTAATAAAGTCATAAATGAAAGAGAAGAGGTCACAACCAACAACAAAGAAATACAGACAATTGTAAGAACATATTATGAGCAACTATATGCCAAAAGACTAGGCAATCTGGAAGAAATTGATGAATTTCTAGAAACTTATAAACTACCAAAACTGAAACAGGAAGAAATACAAAACCTGAACAGACCCATAACCAGCAAGTAATTGAAGCTATAATAAAAAATCTCCCAACAAACAAAAGTCCAGGGCCTGAAGGATTCCCAGGGGAATTCTATCAAACATTTAAAAAAAGAACTAATACCTATTCTTCTGAAGCTGTTTCAAAAAATAGAAATGGAAGGAGAACTTCCAAACTCGTTCTATGAGGCCAGCATTACCTTGATTCTAAAACCAAAGACCCCACCAAAAAGGAGAATTTCAGACCGATATCCCTGATGAATATGGATTCCAAAATCCTCAACAAAATCCTAGCTAATAGGATCCAACAATACATTAAAGGATCATCCACCACAACCAAGTGGGATTTATCCCCAGGATGCAAGGGTGGTTCAAATTTGCAAATCAATAAACGTGATACATCACATTATTAAAGAAAGGACAATAACCATATGATCCTCTCTATTAATGCAGAAAAGCACTTGACAAATTACAGCATCTTTTCTTGAATAAAATTCTCCACAATGTAGGAATAGAGGAAACATACATCAATATCATAAAATCCATATACAAAAAGCCCACAGTGAATATCATTCCCAATGGTGAAAAAATTGAAACCTTTTCCCCTAAAGTCAGGAACAGGACAGGGATGCCCACTGTCACCACTGTTGTTCAACAGAGTACTACAAGTCCTAGCCTAAGCAAACAGACAACAAAAGGAAATAAAGGGCATTCAAATTGGCTAAGAAGAAATCAAACTCTCACTCTTCTCAGGTGACATGGTACTCTTGGAAAACCCAAAAGACTCCACACCAAAATTGCTAGATCTCATGCAGGAATTCAGGAAAGTGGCAGGATATAAAATCAATGCACAGAAATCAGTTGCATTCCCACACACTAACAATGAGACAGAAGAAAGTGAAATTAAGGAATTGATCCCATTTACAATTGCACCAAATACCATAAGCTACCTAGGAATGAACCTAACCAAAGAGGTAAATGATCTGTTTTCTAAAAACTACAGAACACTTAAGAATGACTTTGAAGGAGACACAAAAAAATGGAAAAACATTCCATGCTCATGGATTGTAAGAATAAATATTGTTAAAATGTCTATGCTACCCAGAGCAATCTACACATCAATGCAATTCCTATCAAATACCATTGACATTTTTCACAGAGCTGGAACAAATAACCCTAAAGTTTTTATGGAACCAGGAAAGACCCTGAATAGCCAGATGGATGTTGAAAAAGAAAACCAAAGCTGGTGGCATCATAATGCCTGACTTCGACCTATGTTACAAAGCTGTGATCATCAATACAGCATGGTACTGGCACAAAAACAGATACATAAATCAGTGGAACAGACTAGAGCACCCAGAAATGGACCTTGAACTCTATGGTCAACTAATCTTCAACCAGCAGGAAATAATATCCAATGGAAAAAGGACAGTCTCTTCAACAAATGGTGTTGGGAAAATTGGACAGCCACACATAGAAGAATGAAACTGGACCATTTTCTTACCCATACACAAAGATAAACTCAAAATGGATGAAAGACCTACATGTTAGACGAATCCATCAAAACCCAGAGGAGAACACAGGCAGCAACCTCTTCGACCTTGGCCACAGCAACTTATTGCTAGACATGTCTCCAAAGGCAAGGGACACAAAAGCAAAAATGAACTACTGGGACTTTATCAAAATAAAAAGCTTTTGCACAGCAAAGGAATCACTCAGTAATACTAAAAGGGAACCTATGGAATGGGAGAAGGTATTTGCAATATCTTGATAAAGATAAAGGGCTAGTATCTAAGATCTATAAAGAACTACTCAAACTCAACACTCAAAAAACAAATAATCCAGTCAAGAAATGGGCAGAAGACATGAACAGATATTTCTCCAAAGGAGACATGAAAATGGCCAATAGACATATGAAAAGCTGCTCTACCTCACTCGGCATCAGGGAAATACAAATCAAACCCACAATGAGACACCCCACCTGTGGGATGGTGGAAAGGTCCTGCCCTCGAGGAAAAAAAAAAAAAAAGCACAATGGGATACCATCTCATACCAGGCAAAATGGCTAGAATTAACATGTCAGGAAACAACAGATAACTGGCGAAGACGTGGAGAAAGAGGAACTCTCTTACACTGTTGGTGGGAGTACAGGCTGATACAGCCATTCTGGAAAACAGTATAGAGGTTCTTCAAGTAGTCAAAAATAGAACTACCCTATGACCCAGCAATTGCACTACTAGGTATTTACCCCAAAGATACAAAAATAACAACATTGACACCAGAAAAATATACACTACACAAATCAGAAGACAACAGAACCCAGAAAAAAAAAAAAGAGAATAAAATCAAACAAGAATTTGAACAGAATAGAACAATAAACTAGATCCTGCATGTATTTTTGTCTGTTTATTAGAAGAAACTAGATTTCAAAATAGGAAAGAAGGAATATATATATATATATATATATATATTTCTTATAGGTATATATATATATATATATACCTATATATAATAAAACATGTTTTATAAATATATTTTATGTTTTGGCTTTATGTTTTTATTTTTATGTTTTAAAAAGATGTAAAATAATTGATAAAATAAGTTAAGTTGATAAAATAAGAAAATAGCTTAAAAGTAAAATAAAATATAAAAATGAAGGACTAAAGAATAATAAGAAAGCAGGAATGCTATATAATTCTTTCCCTAAGTGCTGGGGTTTTATAGTTCTGTATGATCAGTAAACTTGGTATTACACAGAAGTTCCTGATTTTCTCGGGGAAGGGCCTGTTGCACTGATTCTCAGGTGTCACTGCCTGGGTGTAATTCCACCACCCTTACCAGGGGCCCAGACTCAGTGTAAGCAGCTCTGGAGCCAGTGAGGGGACCGAAAATGGCAGTGCCTAGATCTCTAGCCCTGGGGCTGAAAGTTAGCATCCACTACTCTTCAGTAGCTCTTACAGAAAAGTAGTCAATCACTCTTGCCTCCCTGGTTTTCATCCAAACTGTCTTCATCCAGCCTGTGACCATTCTTCCCAGGAGGGGTCTCCTGTGGTTCTGCCTCTTGCGGGGCCCGTGCTCAGAGAGTGGTTGCATGACCTTGCAGCGTTTCAGGGTTTATGGCAACACTGAGCAGAAAGCTGATGCTTAGGCATGCTGTCTGCACCTGGCTTCCCGACTCCAATGCCTAAGAATGCAGCCACACTCAGTCATCCCTGTTCTTTTTGTGACCCCAAGGATCCTGAGACCACACTGTCCCGCCTCAGATTCTGCCCTTCTTCATCTCCTGAGTGCCTTTTAGGCAAACTTCTAAAAGTTCTGATTTTGTGCTCCACTGCTTATAACACTTTTTGGTACCTGCCTTATGGAGGCTCCCACACCACCATGGTTTATCCTCTGATGTTTCGCCTCTGATTCAGGGCTCCGCACCTCCTACCTTGCAAAAAGTGGTCGCTTTTCTGTTTGTAGAATTGTAGCAAATCTTTTTTCAGATCTCCACTGGATTTTGCAGGTGTTCAGAATGATTTGATAACTATCTAGCTGATTTCAGGGACCAGATGAAATTAGGTTCCCCTACTCCTCCATCTTCTCTATCTCTTTTTGATTCATTTTGGAAAGGTTATATGTTTCTAGCAATTTATTCATTTCTTATATGTTGTCCAACTTGTTGGCATATAGTTTTTCATACTATTTTCTTACAATCCTTTGTATATCTCTGGTGTCAGTTGTTATTTCTCCTCCGTCATTTCTGATTTTATTTCTTTGAGTTCTCTCTCTTGCTTTCTCTCTCTCTCCCTGTCTTATGAGTATAGCACAAGGTTTATCAATTTTGTTGTTCCTTCGAAAGTTTATCACTTTTGTTATTCTTTTTTTTATTATGTTATGTTAGTCACCATACAGTACATCACTAGTTTCTGATGTAGTGTTCCATGATTCATTGTTTGCGTATAACACCCAGTACTCCATGCAATATGTGCCCTCCTTAATACACATCATCAGGCTAATCCATTCCCCACCCCCCTCCCCTCTAAAACCCTCAGTTTGTTTCCCGGAGTCCATAGTCTCTCATGGTTGGTCTCCCCCTCCGATTTCCCCTCCTTCATTTATCCCTTCCTTCTCCTAATGTCCTCTATGCTATTCCTTATGTTCCACATATGAGTGAAATCATATGATAATTGACTTTCTGTATTTGACTTATTTCACTTAGCTTAATCTCCAGTTCCATCCATGTTGATAAAAAAGTTGGGTATTCATCCTTTCTGATGGCTGAGTATTATTCCATTGCATATATGGACCACATTTTCTTTATCCATTCATCTGTTGAAGAGCATCTCAGCTCCTTCCACAGTTTGGCTATCGTGGGCATTGCTACTGTGAACATTGGGGTGCATGTGGCTCTTCCTTTCACTAATCTGTATCTTTGGGGTAAATACCCAGTAGTGCAATTGCTGGGTCATAGGGTAGCTCTATTTTTAATTTTTTGAGCCACCTCCACACTGTTTTCCAAAGTGGTTGTACCAACTTGCATTCCCACCAACAGTGTAAGAGGGTTTCCCTTTCTCTGCAACCTCTCCAACATTCGTTGTTCCTTGCCTTGTCAAATTTTGCCATTCTAACTTGTGTAAGGTGGTATCTCAATGTGGTTTTGATTTGAATTTCCCTGATGGCTATTGACGATGAACATTTTTTCATGTGTCTGTTAGCCATTTGTATGTCTTCTTTGGAGAAGTATAATCATCTCCTGATTTCATCTAACTGTTCAATTTTCTTCAGTCACTATTTCATTTATTTCTGCTTTCATTTTTATTATTTCCTTCCTTCTACTGACTTTGGGCTTTGTCTTTTTCTAGCTTCTTTAGGTGAAAGGGTAGCTTTTTTTTGAGATTTTTCTTGCTTATTGACAGGCCTGTTTTGGTATAATCTTCCCTCTTAGAACAACTTTTGCTGCATCCCAATGTTTTTGATTGTTGTTTTTTCATTTTCATTTGTCTCCACGTATATTTTTATTTCCTTGTTGAGTTATTGGTTTACTCATCCACTCTTTAGTAGCATGTTATTTAGCCTTTATATATTTGTGTTCTTTCCATATTTTTTTCTTTTTTTAACATCTTATTTATTTATTTGATAGGGAGGGAGAGAGAGAGAGCACAAGCGGGGGGGCAGCAGCAGAGGGAGAGGGAGAAGTAGGTTCCCCACTGAACAAGGAGCCCAATGAGGGGCTCAATCCCAGGACCCCGAGATCATGACCCAAGCCAAAGGCAGACACTTAACCAACTGAGCCACCCAGGCGCCCCTCCATGTTTTTTTCTTGTGATTGATTTCTAGTTTTATACCATTTTGGTTGGAAAAGATGCATGGTGTGGTTTGAATATTTTTAAATTAATTTAAACTTGTTTTCTGCCCTAACATATGATCTATTCTAGAGAATGTTCCATGCACACTTGAAAATGTGCATTCTGGTGTTTCGAGATGGAATGTCCTGAATATATCTCATAGATCCATTTGGGTGAATGTGTCATTCAAAGGCGCTGTTTTCCTGTTGATGTTCTGTCTGGGTGATCTATCCGTTGATGTAAGTCAGTTGTTAAAGTCTCCTAATATTAATGTGTTACTGTCAATTTCTTCATTCATGTCTCTTAATTGTGGGTTTATATGTTTTGGTTCTCCTACATTGGGTGCCTAAATATTTATAATTGTTATATCCTTCTGTTGGATTGTTCCTTTTATCATTAGTCTCCTTCTTTGTCTCTTCTTACAGACTTTGTTTTAAAGTCTGTTTTTCTGATATAAGTATTCCTACCTCAGCTTTCATTTTTTACCCCAAATGGATGATAAATATTTTATCAGGTCTTTACATTCAATTAGCATGCATCATTAGATCTGAATTGAGTTTCTTGTAGGCAGTGTATAGATAGGTCTTGCTTTTTTTTTATCGATTCAGGCACCCTATATTTTTGTTTGGAGCATTTACTTTATTCACATTCAGGTCATTTTTGAAAGTTATGTACTTATTTCTATTTTTTTGCTTGTTTTCTGTTTGTTTTTGTAGTTGTCTGTTCCTTTCTTCTCTTGCTCTCTTCCCTTGTGGCTTGGTGGTTTTTTATTGATATACTTGGATTTCTTTCTCTTTGCTTTTTGGATATTGATTACACATTTCAGATTTGTGGTTATATATACATATATATGTATATATATGTATATATGTGTGTATATATATATGTATATATATTAATCCAATGGTCATTTAAGTTTGAACACAGTCTAAAAGCACTAAATTTTTACCTTTGCACCATATTCTATGTATATGATGACATATTTTACATTCTTTTATTTTGTGAATCCTTTGATTTTTATAAATATAATTGATTTTACTGCATTTTTGCCCTAACCTCTGGACTAGTTTTATATGTGATTGATTAATCTACTATATTTATTGTATCTGCATTTACCTATGAAATCTTTTCCTTTCATTCTTTTCTTACTCCTGAATATGGCTTTTTCTTTCCATGCAAAGAATTTCCTTTAATGTTTATTGCAGGACTGGTTTAGTGGTGATAAGCTTCTTTAGTTTTTGTTTGCCTGTAAAACAAAGACCCCTCTCTCAGTCTCTCTCTCTCTCCTTTCATTCTGAATGATAGTCTTACTGGGTAGAGTCTTCTTGGTTACAGTTTTTCTTTTTTTCCTTTTGGAACTTGGAATATATCATGCCACTCTTCTGATTTGCCATGTTTCTGTTGAAAAATCAGCTGATAGCCTTATGGGGTTTCCCTTGCATGTAATTTTTTTTCTTTTTTCTTGTTGCTATTAAAATTATCTCTTTATCACCACTTTTTCCATTTTCATTATTATGTGTCTTTTTGTGGACCTCCTTGTGATTTTGTTGGAGGTCTCTGTGACTCCTGGATCTGCATGTCTTTTTTTTCCCCCAGATTAGGGATGTTTTCAGCTATTATTTCTTCAAATAAATTTTCTGCCCCTTTCTCTCTCTTTTCTTCCTGGGATCCCTATAATGCAAATGTTATTATTCTTGATCATGTTGCTGAGTTCCCTTAACTTATTCTTATTTTTTATTCTTTTTTTTTCCTTTTCTTGCTGAATTTTGTTGCTTTCCATTACTCTGTCATCCAGGTTATTAATCCATCCTTCTGCCTCCACTAATCTTCTCTTGATTCCTGTAGTGGATTTTAATTTCAATTAATGAGTTCTTCATCTCTGATTGGTTCTTCTTCATATTTTCTAGTTCTCTGTTGAAGGTCTCACTAAGATCTTCCACTCTTTTTCCAAGTCCAATAAGTATCTTTATCACTATTACTTTGAACTCTTTATGAGGTATATTGTTTATCTCCATTTCATTTAGTTCTTTTGCTGTTCTTTCATTTGGGACACATTCCTCTGTCTCCACATTTGTCTAATTGTCTGTGTTTGTTTCTATGTATTAGGAAAGTCACCTTCATTTCTCAATCTTGAAAGTAGTGGCCTTATGGTGAAGAGGTTCTATAGTGCCCTTTAGTGCAATGTCTCACATTCACCAGAACGGGGCACTACAGGGATGTCTTCCATGAAGGTTTTGTGTACTCTACTGTTGTGGCTGAGCTGCATTTGCCTTTTGTCCAGTGGCTGAAATGGCCCACATTGTCTATTGTGGTCAGGGTTTTGTCCTCATGCTATTAAGAGGACAGTCTGGGGCCACCATGGGCTTGTAGTTGGGTAGTGTCAGCAGTCAGACAAGATGCCTGATTTCAGCCTATTTCTTGGGGCTACAGTTGCCCTGAACTGCAGTGTGTTCTATGTCATCTCCTGAGAGGTTTTATTTGGTGGGAAGATTCTGCAGTTCAAACAGATGACTTCCCCCATACCCTCTGCTGGGGCTGCAGTAACACCAACCTGCAGGGTGTTTTCCTGCTTTTTCTTCTGAGAGGTTTTTGTAGGTTAGTGAACCCAGCATCCAGACCAGATGCCTGTCTCTTACCTGTCTGCTGGGGCTGCAGTGACCCCAAAATGCAGGAGTCTCCCCCTGTGTTTCCTTCTGAGGTTTTTGTTGGTAGGCAGAGCCAGTACTCACAACACATATCTGCCTCCAATCTTTCTGCTTGGGTTTCAGTTGAATTGGTGGGTGTGATTATCTTTCCCCTCTCCACAGAGCAGGAGTCACTTTTCAGTAGAACTGATCCCTGTTGGAGCTGATTACGGGATGTGATGTGATGGTATCTGCTTTGGAGAGACTCTTGCTGAATGGGGTGGATTGGATGAGGTGGATCAGTAGGAGAATGCAGGGTCAGGCAAGGGTGTTAGCAAGGTAAGTGGAGGGTCTTTGAGCTGGTTCCTGCAAGTGTCTGACTCTTGAGGCTGGTGATGGGGAGAAATGGTGACTGCCAACATTTTTTCATGGCAAAGTCTCCTAACAAGCCCTGCCTCTCCAATGCAGGTTCTGAGATTAGTAAATAAATTTTCTTCATGTACACTGTACCCCAGGTGATTTTCAAACTACTGCTTCTATGCTATATCATGGTGGGGTTGTTTCTTATGCTGGCTCTTTAAAGGCAGGGACTCAGTTTCATATGAGTCTTAGGATCTCCCAGAGCTAAGCCCGTTTATTCTTAAAGTGCCTAGACATAAGCCAAGCTCATTTTAAAGGCTCGTGAAGTTAAGTCCCATGGGTTTTCAAAGTTAAATGTTATGGGGATTCATCTTGCCAGTGCAGGTCCCTGGTATCTGGGGTGTCTCGTGTGGGGTCTGCTCCTCTCCTTTCTCCTTGTGTGTGATATTCCTCCTGTTTGTGGTTATTCTCACTAGGAGTTTTATTCCAGACCAGGTGTCTGCACCTCTTACTCTTTTTGACATGTCCTGTTGTCTATAATTAACCGTGGAAAGAATGTTCTGCCAGTCTTCAGGTCATTTTGTGGGTTAGTTGCATTGATGTGCTTGTTATTTAGATGTGTCTCTTGGGAGGAGTTGAGCTTAGGATCCACTTACTGTGTCATCTTCCCAGAAGTCCAGTTTGTTAATACTTTGTTTAGGATGTGTACATCTATGCTCATGAGAGTTATTGGTCTGTAGTTTTCTTTTTGTATAATGCTTTCATTTAGCTTTAATATCAGGAATTTTTGCATCATTTAATAAATTGTGAGGTATTCTCTTTTCTATTTCATGGAGCAAGTGCTGTAGAATTTTTAACACTTCTTTTAATGTTTCATAAATTTTACCAGTGAACCCATTGGTGCCTGGAGATCTATCTTCCTCTCTTTTTCTTTAAATTCTTTCTTTCTTTCTTTCTTTCTTTCTTTCTTTCTTTCTTTCTTTCTTTCTTTCTTTCTTTCTTTTTTTTCTTTCTTTCTTTCTTTCTTTCTTTCTTTCTTCTTTCATATAGTTGACACACAATGTTGCATTTTTCATATGGTTTTAAATTATTAACTCAATTTCTTTAATCTTGAGTGGTCTACTCAGGTTATTTTTTATTCCTGGGTGAGTTTTGACAGTTTATGGTTTTCACACAATTCATTTATTATTTAAGCTTCTGAATATATATGTGTGGAACTATTTGAATTATTCCTTTATTAATATTGCAATGCTTCTATAGAAGATAAATAAATCCAATTACTCATTCTTGATATTGATGATTTGTGTTTTCTATCTTTTCTCATCATCAGTTTTGCCAGTTTACCAGTTTCAGTGATCTCTTCAAAAACAATGTTTTAGATTCATTGATTTCTATTATTTTTTAGTTTTGTTTATTTATGCTTTTATTTTTATGAATTACTTTATTGTGCTGGCTTTGATTTTATTTTTCTCTTTATCTCTAGTTTTTAAAGTGGAAGTGACATAATTATTTGAGATCTTTTCTTTTTTTTAATATGAATTTCAAGTGTCTTTAATTTTCCTTTAAGCACACTATTGACAGCATCTGAGAAATTTTGATATGTTGTATGTTCATTTTTGTTTCCTTCATAATATTTTCTCACTTTCCTCAAGAGTTTCTCATTTTTAAAAATCTTACTGTGATAAAATACACATAGCATAAAATGTGCTATCTAAACCATTTTTCAGTGTTAATTGGCATTAAGTACATTCACAAAGATATGCAAATATTATCATTATCCATGCCAGAACATATTATTCTAAACTGAAACTCTGCACCCATTAAACAATAACCTTCTATTTTTCCCACTCCCCAGCCATTGGAAATCACTATTTTATCTCTGTCTCTATGGCTTGCCTATTCTAAGAACTTCATACAAATGGCATCATGTAATAATGTCCTTTTTATCTAGGTTATACTAATTAACATAATGATTTCAAGGATCATCCACATTATAGGATGTATCAGAAATGCACTTTTAGGGCGCCTGGGTGGCTCAGATGGTTAAGCGTCTGCCTTCGGCTCAGGTCATGATCTCAGGGTCCTGGGATCGAGTCCCGCATCAGGCTCCCTGCTCCTTGGGAGCCTGCTTCTCCCTCTGCCTTTCTCTCTCGCTCTGTCTCTCATGAATAAAAAAAAAAAAAAAAAAAAAGAAATGCACTTTTATGGCTCAATAATATTCCATGTATGAATGTATCCCATTTTGGGTATTCACTCATCCATCAAAGGATGTTGAGTTTTTTCTCCCTTTTACCTATTGTGAATAAAATTGATATTAAACATTGGTGTACAAATATTTGTTTAAGTACTTGGTTTTGACTTTTTAGATATATGCATAGAAGTAGAATTTTTGGATCATATGGTATTTTATGTTTTCCTTTTTGAAGAACAAATATATTGTTTTCCACAGCAGCCTTACCATTTTTATTTCACACCAGAAACTCACAAGTGTTCCAACTTCTCCACATTCTTGCCAATTGATTTTTAAAAAAAAAAAAAAGTCATCATAATGGGTATGAAGTGGTATTTCATTGTGATTTTGATTTATATCTCCCTAATAACTATTAATATTGAGTATATTTAAATGTGCTTATTGACCATTTATATATCTCTCTGGAAAATGTAATTTAAGTAATTTCCCTACTTTTGAATTGAGTGGTTTGGGGTTATTGTTGTTCTTGTTAAGTTATGAGAGTTCTTTAACAATTGTGAATTTTGATTGCTTATCATATGTGCTTGGCAAATATTTTGACCCATTCTGTGGATCACTGTTTTCTTTCTACTGGTACTGGACTTTGATATACAAAAGTTTTGGGTGCCTGGGTGGCTCAGTTGGTTAAGCAACTGCCTTCGGCTCAGCCCACATTGGGCTCCCTGCTCTCTCAAATAAATAAATAAATAAAAAATCTTTGATATACAAAAGTTTTTACTTTGATGTAGTACATTTTATCTATTTTTTCTCTTATTGCATAAACTTTTGGGCTCAATTAAGGAAATCATCACCACACCCAATATCAAAAAGTTTTCTTTTATGTTTTTCCTAATGATTTTGTACTTTTAGCTTTTACATTTAGGTCTGAGATTCATTTTGAGTTAATATTTGTATATGGTATAAGGGACGATTCCTTAATCTTTCATTTGCATATGGATAGAGATTTTTTCAATAATATTTTTCTGGGTTTTTCCAACATTTTTATTCTTTTTACAGAAATCTCTTGGAGATTATTTATTTATTTACTCTTTATTTAACATTTTAATTTTATTTCCAGTATAGTAAACATAGAGCCTTTTTCTTTCTTCAAGTTTTTATTTAAATACAATTTATTAACACACAATGTAATATTAGTTTTAGGTGTAGAATTTAGTTATTCAAAACTTACATACAACACCCAGTGCTCATCACAAGTGCTCTCCTTAATACCTATCACCTATTCAACCCATCTCCCCACCCACCCACCCTCTGGTAACCATCACTTTGTTCTCTATAGTTAAGAGTTTGTTTCTTGATTTTTCTCTTCACCCCCCATGTTTCTTTGTTTTGTTTCTTCAATTCCACATATGAATGAAATCATATGGTATATGTCATTCACCAACTGCTTTATTTGGCTTAGCATAATATTCTTTAGCTCCATCCACTTTGTTGCAAATGGCAAGATTACATTCATTTTTATGGCTGACTAATATTCTTGATAATATATAGTATATTAATATATATATCACTTCTTTATCTTTTCATCAGTCCATTGGTATTTGTGCTGTTTCCATAATTTAGCTAATGTTGATAATGCTGCTATCTTTATATGGGGTGCATGTCTCCCTTTAAACCAGTATTTTTGTATTCTTTGGGTAAATACCTAGTAGTTCAATTGCTGGATCATAAGGGTTTTAACTTTCTGAGCAAATTTTATACTGTTTTCCAGAGTGGTTGCACCAGTTTGCATCCCCACCAACTGTTTAAGAGGGTTCCCCTTTCTCCACATCCTTGCCAACACCTGTGGTTTTCTTATGTTTTTAATTTTAGCCATTCTGACTGGTGTGAGGTGATATTGTAGTTTTGATTTGTATTTCCCTGATGACGAGTGAGGTTGAGCATCCTTTCATGTACCTGTTGGCCATCTGTATGTCTTCTTTGGAAAAACATCTATTCATGCCTATTTTTTAACTGGATTATTTTTTTGCCTGTTGAGTTTGATAAGTTGTTTATATATTTTGGATACTACCCTTTATCAGCTATGTTATTTGTAAATATCTTCTCCCATTCTGAAGGTTACCTTTTAGTTTTGTTGATTAATTCCTTCTCCGTGCAAAAGCTTTTCATTTTGACAAAGTCCCAATAGTGTAATTTCCTTTTTGTTTCCTTGCCTCAGGAGACATACCTGCTAAGAAATTGCTATGGCCAATGTCAAAGAGGCTACTGGCTGTGTTTTCTTCTAGGATTTTAATAGTTTCCTGACTCACACTTAGGTCTTTAACCCATTTTGAATTTATTTTTGTGTAAGAAAGTGGTCCAGTTTCATTCTTCTGCATATCGCTGTCCACTTTTCCCAACAACATTTGCTAAAGAGATTTTTTTCCATTGTATATTCTTTCTTGCTTTGTTGAAGATTAATTGACTATATACTTGTGGATTCATTTCTGGGTTTTCTATACTGTTCCATTGATCTATGTATCTGTTTTGGGACAGTACCATACTGTCTTGATAACTGCAGCTTTGTAATATATCTTGAAGTCCAGAATTGTGATGCCTCCAGGTTTACTTTCTTTTTAAAGATTGCTTTGGCTAATCAGGGTCTTTTGTGCATCCATACAAATTTTAGGATTGTTTGTTCTTACTCTGTGAAAAATGCTGTTAGTTTTTGCAACGGATTGTATTAAATGTGTAGATTACTTTGGGGTAATATAGACATTTTTACAGTATTTGTTCTACCAGTCTGTGAGCATGGAATGTTTTCCTATTTCTTTGTGTAATCTTCAATTTCTTTCATTAGTTTTTTATAGTTTTCAGAGTACAGATCTTTTGCTTCTTTGGTTAGGTTTATTCTTAGGTATCTTATGGGTTTGGGTACAGTTATAAATCAAATTGATTCCTTGATTTCCATATGTGCTGCTTCATTATTGGTGTCTAGAAATACAATGGATTTTTGTACATTTATTTTTTTATCCTGGGATGATACTGTATTTGTGTATCATTTCTACAGATATTTTGGCAGAGTCTTTTTGAATTTTCTACATAGAGTATCATGTCTTCCGCAAATGGTGAAATTTTGACTTCTTCCTTATTGATTTGGATACCTTTTATTTCTTTTTGCTGTCTGATCTGGCCAGGACGTTCAGTACTATGTTAAATAATAGTGGTGATAGTGGACATCTCTGAATTTCCTGACCTTAGAGGAAAAGTTCTCAGTGTTTCACAATTGAGGATTGTATTAGCTGTGGGTTTTCCATATATGGACTTTATTATTTTGAGGTATATTCCCTCTAACCATACTTTGTTGTGGGTTTTTATCATGAATGGATGTTGTATTTTGTCAAAAGTTTTTCCTACCTCTATTGGTAGAATCGTGCCATTCTTATCTTTTGTTTTATTGATGTGATGTATCATGTTGATTTATTTGTGAATATTGAACAAGACTTGCAGCTCAGGAATAAATCCCACTTGATCATGGTGAATGATTCTTTTAATATACTGTTGGATTCAGTTTGCCAGTTTTTATTGAGCAGTTTTGCATCCATGTTAATTAGAGGTATTGGCGTGTAGTTCTCTTTTTTTTTAGTGGAGTCTTTATCTGGTTCTGAAAGCAGGGTAAAGCTGGCCAAATAGAGTGAATTTGGAAGTTTTCCTTCCACTTCTATTTTTTGGAATAATTAGAGAAGAATAAGTATTAACTTTTCTTTAATATTTGGTAGATTTCACCTGTGAAGCCATCTGGCCCTGGACTTTTGTTCCTTGGGAGAGTTTTGATTACTGATTCAAATTCTTTGCTGGCTGTCAGTCTGTTCAAGTTTTCTTATTTGTCCCTGTTTCAGTTATGGTAGTTTTTATGTCTCTAGGGATTTATCTATTTCTTCTTGGCTGTCTAATTTGTTAACATATAATTTTTCGTGATATTCTCTTGTAATTATTTGTACATCTGTGGTGTTGCTTGCTATTTCTCCTCTCTTATTTGTAGTTTTATTAATTTGGGTTCATTGTCTTTTGTTCTTGATAAGTCTGGATAGGTGTTTGTCAATTTTATTATTTTTTTTCAAAGAATCAACTCCCGGTTTCATTAATCTATTCTATTGCTTTTTTAGTTTCCAAATAATTTAGTTCTGTTCTAATCTTCATTGTTTCCTTCTTTCTGCTGGCTTTTGGCTTCATTTGTTTCACTTTTCCTAAATCCTTTTAGTGTAAGGTTAGGTTGTTTGAGAATTTACTTTCTTCTTGAGGTAGGCCTTTACTGTGATATACTTCCTTCTTATGACCACTTTTACTCCATCTCAAAGGTTTTGATCTGTTGTGTTTTCATTTTCATTTGTTTCTATGTATTTTTTAATTTCTTCTTTTATTTCCTGGCTAACCAATTCATTGTTCAGTAGCATGTTTTAGAACCTCCATGTATGTGTGGTGTTTCCAATTTTTTTTTCTTGTGGTTGACTTCTAGTTTCTTAGCATGGTAATCAGAAAATATGCATGGTATGATCTCAGTTTTTTTGTATTTGTTGAAGTCTGATTTGTGACCTAGTATGTGATATATTCTGGAGAATGTCCAATGTGCATTTAAAGAGAATGTGTATTCTGCTGCTTTAGGTGGAATGTTCTGAATATATCTGTTAAGTTCATCTGGTCCAGTGTGTTATTCAATGCCATTCTTTCCATGTTGATTTTCTATTTAGATGATCTGTCCATTGATGTAAGTGGGGTGTTAAAGTCTCCTACTATTACTATATTATTATCAATGAGTTTTTTCATGTTTGTTATTGTTTTGTATATTTGGATGCTCCCATTTTGGGTGAATAAATATTTACAGTGCCTTAGAACTTCTGGTTGGATAGTCCCCTTTAATATGATACAGGGCCCTTCTTCATCTTTTCTTGCAGTCTTTGGTTTACTGTCTAGTTTGTTCAATGCAAGAATTGCTCCTCCAACTTTCTTTTGACATCCATTTGCATGATAGATATTTTTCCACACCATCACTTTCAATTGGCAGGTATCTTTAGGTCTATTTTGATTTCATCAAATAAAAATCTGCACAGTGAAGGAATCAATCCACAAAACTAAAAGGCAACCTATGGAATGGGAGGAGATATTTGCAAATAACATGTCTGATAGAGGGTTTGTATCCAAAGTGTATAAAGAACATATGAAACGTGATACCTTAAAAACAATAATGATATTAAAAATGGGCAGAAGACATGAATAGACATTTTTCCAAAGATGACATAGAGATGGCCCACAGACACATGAAAAATGCTCAATATCACTTACTATCAGGGAAGTACAAATCAAAACTACAATGAGATATCACATCACACCTGTCAGAATGGCTAAAATTCACAACACAAAAAAACAGCAGATGTTGGCAGGTATGCAGAGTAGGCAAACCTTCTTGCAATACTGGTGGGAATGCAAACTGTTTACAGCCACTCTGGAAGACAGTATGAAGGTTCCTCAAAAAGGTAAAAATAGAACTACCTTATGAACCAGCAATTGCACTACTAGGTATTTACCCAAATAATATAAAAATACTTATTTGAAGGGATACATGTACCACAATGTTTATACTAACATTATCAACAATAACCAAATTGTGGTAACAGCCCAACTGCCCATCAACTCTTGAATGGATAAAACAAATGTGATGTGTCAAAGAAGTTACTGCCTATGTTCTCCTCTAGGATTTTGAGGGATTCCTGCCTCACATTGAGGTCTTTCATCCACTTTGAGTTTATCTTTGTGTATGGTGTTAGAGAATGGTCGAGTTTCATTCTTCCGCATGTGGCTGTCCAATTTTCCCAGCACCATTTATTGAAGAGACTGTCTTTTTTCCATTGCATGTTTTTTCCTGCTTTGTCAAAGATTATTTGACCATAGAGTTGAGGGTCCATATCTGGGTTCTCTATTCTGTTCCATTGGTCTATATGTCTGTTTTTGTGCCAGTACCATGCTATCTTGGTGATCACTGCTTTGTAATATAGCTTGAAATCAGGCAACGTGATGCCCCCAGCTTTGTTTTTCTTTTTCAACATTTCCTTGGCAATTCGGGGTCTTTTGTGATTCCATACAAATTTTAGGATTGTTTGTTCCAGCACGTTGAAAAATGTCATTGGAATTTTGATTGGGATGGCATTGAAGGTATAGATTGCTCTGGGTAGCATAGACATTTTAACGATGTTTATTCTTCCCATCCATGAGCATAGAATGTTTTTCCATTTTTTTGTGTGTCTTCTTCAATTTCTTTCATGAGTGTTCTGTAGTTCCTAGAGTACAGATCCTTTACCTCTTTGGTTAGGTTTATTCTGAGGTATCTTATGGTTTTTGGTGCTATTGTAAATGGAATAATTTCTCTAATTTCTCTTTCTAAAGTTTCGTTGTTAGTGTATAAGAAAGCAACTGATTTCTGTGCATTTATTTTGTATCCTGCCACATTCCTGAATTGTTGTATGAGTTCTAGTAATTTGGGGGTGGAGTCTTTCGGGTTTTCCACATAAAGTATCATGTCGTCTGCGCAAAGAGAGAGTTTGACTTCTTCTTTGCCAATTTGAATACCTTTTATTTCTTTTTGTTTTCTGATTGCTGTTACCACAGCAACTTCTTTCAAGATACATCTCCAAAAGCTAGTGAAACAAAAGCAAAAATGAACTTTTGGGACTTCATCAGGATAAAAAGCTTCTGCACAGCAAAGGAAACAGTCAACAAAATGAAGAGGCAACCCACAGAATGGGAAAAGATTTTTGCAAATGACACTACAGATAAAGGGCTGGTATCCAAGATCTATAAAGAACTTCTCAAACTCAACACCCAGAAAACAAATAATCAAGTTAAAAGTGGGCAGAAGATATGAAAAGACACTTCTCTGAAGAAGATGTACAAATGGCTAACAGACACATGAAAAACTGTTCATCATTAGCCATCAGGAAAATCCAAATCAAAACCAAACTGAGATACCATCTTTCACCAGTTAGAATGGCAAAAATGGACAGGGAAAGAAACAACAAATGTTGGAGAGGTTGTGGAGAAAGGGGAACCCTCTTACATTTTTGGTGGGAATGCAAGTTGGTACAGCCACTTTGGAAAACAGTGTGGAAGTTCCTCAAATATTTAAAAATAGAGCTACCCAATGACCCAGCAATTGCACTCCTGGGTATTTACCCCAAAGACACAGATGTAGTGAAAATAAGGGCCATATGAACCCCAATGTTCATAGCAGCAATGTCCGCAATAGCCAAACTGTGGAAAGAGCCAAGATGCCCTTCAACAGATGAATGGATAAAGAAGATGTGGTCTATATATACAATGTAATATTCCTCAGCCATCAGAAAGGATGAATACCCAACTTTTACATCAACATGGATGGGACTGGAGGAGATTATGCTAAGTGAAATAAGTCAAGCAGAGAAAGTCAATTATCATATGGTTTCACTTATTTGTGGAACATAAGGAATAGCATGGAGGACATTAGGAGAAGGACGGGAAAAATGAAGGGAGAGAAATCAGAGGGAGAGATGAACCATGAGAGACTATGGACTCTGAGAAACAAACAGGGTTTGGGGGGGTGGGGGGATGGGTTAGCCCGATAATTGGTATTAAGGAGGGCATGCATTGCATGGAGCACTGGGTGTTATATGAAAACAATGGAGCGTGGATCACTACATCAAAAACTAATGATGTATTGTATGGTGACTACATAACATAATAAAATTTTTAAAAAATGTGATGTGATATATATATATATATATGTATATATATACATGTATATATATACATATATACATGTATGTATATATGTATGCCATATATATATATGTATATATATATATATATATATCAAAATATTACTCTGCCTGAAATATTATTTCATCCTTTTTATAAAGGATGAAATATTGCCACTTGCAAAGACATGAATGGAGTTAGAGATTATTGTGCTAAGTGAAATACGTCAGTCAGATAAAGACAAATACCATATGATTTCACTCATATGTGAAATTTAAGAAACAAAACAAATGACCATGCTGGGGTAAGCACAGAAAGACAAACCAAGAAACAGACTTTTATATAGAGAGAAAAAACTGATAGGTACCAGAGGGGAGGTGGGTGGGGGGATGGGTGAAATAGGTGATAGGTTTTAAGGAGTGCACTTGTGATGAGCACTGGTTGTTCTATGGAAGTTTTCAATCACTACTTTGTACACCTGGAACTAATTTTACCCTGTATGTTAATTACCTGGAATTTAAATAAAAAAATAAAATAAAAATAACTTTAATTCCAGTATAGTTAATATAGAGTCTTATATTAGTTTCAGGTGTACACTACTGTGATTCAACAATTCTAAACATTAGTCTGTGGTCATCATAAGTGTACTTTTTGATGCCCATCATCTATTTCACCCATCCTCCCCACCTTCCCTCTGCTAACCATCATTATGTTCTCTAAAGTTTTTCTTGGTTTGTCTTTTTCTTTCTCCTTTTATTCCCTTCATTTGTTTTGTTTCTTAAATTCCCCATATGAGTGAAATCATATGGTATTTATCTTTGACTGATTAAGTTCACTGAGAATTATACTCTCTAGCTCCAGTCATGTTGCAAATGGCAAGGTTTCACTCTTTTTTATGCTTGAATATTATTTCTTTTTATACATATACCACATCTTCTTAATGCATTCATCTACCAATGGACCCTTGGGTGGGTGTGGCATATGATGGTGGCCTGTGGCATGGGGCTGAGCCATGCGCAGGTGATGTGCATGGCATACAGTGGCAGCTGTGAACCTGTTAGATGTTAGGGGTGTCTGGGTGACTTACACAAAATTTGCTCTGAGCCCATGGCTGAAGCTAACTGGCTTCAGGAGAACTCTTGGTTGTGGCACACTGCTAGTGCATAAATTAGCAAGTGTGTCTGCAGTTCTGCCTTCCACAGGTGTTTCTGTGCTTATGCTGGGGTATTTGGGAGGGAAATGGTGTCTGCCAGCTCCGTTTGTGGAGAAGTTCTCCAACAAGCTTTGAAATCAGTATGAACAGATCTGTCTAATGTTCGCCCAGTCATTGTATAAACTGCTGATTTTATGTTGCCTCTCTGCATGGGCTGCTGTCTTTTTAAGGGCAGTGACCCAGCTATCACTTGTCCTTCAGGCTCACCCAGTGTTGAGTAAGCTGACCTGCAAAGCTCCAGGTTCCAATTCCCAATGGTTTTACAAATTCATGGTACTCAGCCCCTCTGGTTTTTAAAACCACACTATGGAGATTAGTCTTCCCTGTGTGCTCCCTGGTGCAAGGGCCCCTTTCTCTCTCCTGTCTGTATGCACAGCAGCTCCCTCCCTCCTACAGGGAGCCTCCCTTGGATTTTCTGATCTTCCTAACTTGTCAGATGCATCTTCTTCTCTATAATTAGTTGTGCAGTTTGTTCTGCCAGTCTTTGGATCACTCTCTGGTTTATTAACTTGGATGTGGATGAAAAACGTGGGACAGGGTGAGTTCAGGGTCCTCCTACTCCACCATCTTCCCAAGCTCCTGGGAGGTTTTGATTATAGATCCAATCTCATTACTAGTTGTTGATGTCTTCTGTGTCTTCACTATTCAGTATTCAAATGTTATATTATTATAAGAAGTTTTCCATTTCATCTAGGTGATCCAACTTGGCATATCATAGTCCATATTTCTTTTGTTAATCCTTTTTTAAATTCTACAAAATTGTTCACAATACCCCTACTTTCATTGTAGATTTTAATTGAGTTTCCTCTCTCTCTCTCTTTTTAATTCAATCTAGATAAGAGTTTGTCATTTTTCTTGGCCATTGAAGAAAATAAAAATAGCTCCTGATTATGTTGATTGTCTCTACTGATTTTTATTTCTCTATTAAAAAAAAAAGTCCTAATCTTTATTCTTTATTTTTCTTTTCTTCTTTTGATTCCAGTGTAGTTAACATACAGTCCTGTATTAATTTCAGGTATACAATATACTGATTCAACAATTTCATATATTACTCAGTGCTCATCAAGATAAGTGTACTCTTAATATTTATTTGTGCTAGCTTTAGGCTTAGTTTTCTCTTGCTTTTCTAGTTTCTTAAAGTGTAGTTTACTTATTGAGTTTCATTTTTTTCATGTATGCATTTAGTTATAAATTTCTATCTTGCAACTGCCTTTGATGCAGTCCATTAATTTTGGTTTCTTGTGTTTTTCTTTTCATTTGACTTGATGTTTTGTAATTTGCCTTTTTATTTTTTTTAAAGGTATTATTTATTTGTTTGACAGAGAGAGACACAGCCAGAGAAGGAACACAAGCAGGGGGAGTGGGAGAGGGAGAAGCAGGCTTCCTGCTGAGCAGGGAGCCCGATGTGGGGCTCAATCCCAGGACATTGGGACCATGACCTGAGCCAAATGCAGACACTTAAGGACTGAGCCACCCAAGAGCCCCTGTAATTTGCCTTTTTTTTTTAAAGATTTTTTTATTCATTTATTTGACAGAGAGAGACACAGCAAGAGAGGGAACACAAGCAGGGGGAGTGGGAGAGGGAGAAGCAGGCTTCCTGCCAAGCAGGGAGCCTGATGAGGGGCTCGATCCCAGGACCCCAGGATCATGACCTGAGCCCAAGGCAGACACTTAACGACTGAGCCACCCAGGCGCCCCTGTAATTTGCCTTTTTAATTTCATTTTTACTCATTGTCTGGTTTTTTTTAAAGATTTTATTTATTTGACAGAGAGAGACACAGTGAGAGTGGGAACACAAGCAGGGGGAGTGGGAAAGGGAGAAGCAGGCTTCCTGCAGAGCAGACGCTTAATGATGAGCCACCCAGGCACTCTTCATTACCTGTTTAAGAGTATGTTTAATTCCCATATATTTGTGAATTTTCCAGCTTTAATCCCAGGTATTGATTTCCAGTTTCTTACATTTTGATTATGTAATGTAATGTAATTATGTAATGATTTTAATCTTTTTAAAATCCATTAACATGTTTTATGGCCTAAAATATGGGCTATTCTGGAGAATATTCCATGTGTTCTTTAGAAAAGTTTGTAGCCTACTATCACTGGGTACAATGTATTATGAATATCTCCAATTGGTTTATAGTTTCCTTTTTTTTAAGATTTTATTTATTTATTTGAGAAAGAGAGAGAAAGGGAGCACACAAGCCAGGGCAGAGGGGCAAAGGGAGAGGGAGAAGAAGACTCCCCACGGGGAGCCCGACATGGGGCTCTATCCCAAGACCCCGAGAGTATGTCCTAAACCAAAGGCAGATGCTTAACTGACTGAGCCACCCAGGTACCCCTGGTTTATAGTTTCTCTAAGTTATCTATTTCTATATATATCTTCTGGGTGGGTGTTTTATCCACTACTGAAAATGAGTATTGATGTCTCCATCTATTATTGCATAACTATGTCTCCTTTTGATTCTATTAATGGTTGCTTTATCTACTTTGGAGCTCTGCTATTTGGTGCATATATGTATTAAATTGTTATATTTTCTTGAAGATAGGACCCTCTTATTAATATATAATATTCTCTCTTTTTTTTTCTAACAGTTTTTGACTTAAAGTTTATTTTGTCTAATACTAGTACAGTCACCCCCAGCTCTTTTTTGGTTATTATTGCTTGAATATATTTTCCTATTCTTTCTCTTTCAATCTCTATGTACTTTTAAGTATATAGTGAACCTCTTGTAAATAGTATATACAGTAGATCCTTCAACAACATGGAAGTTATGGGTGCCAATGCCCCATAAAGTTGACAATCCATGTATTTTTTGACTCCCTCCCAATTTAACTACTCATAGCCTACTGTTGACCAGAAGTTTTACCAATAATATAATCAGTTGATTAACATATATTCTGTGTGTTATATGTATTATATACTGGATATTATATACTGTATATATATAATGTTGTGTATAATGTATAATGTGTATATTATATACAGTATATTTATATATACAGTGTTCTTAAAGTAAGCTAGAGGAAATAAAATGTCATTAAGAAAATTATAAGGAAAATATGTTTACAACACTGCACTGTAAAAAATTCATATATAAGTGGATCCAGACAGTTCAAATCCATGTTGTTTAAGGGTCAACTGTAGTTGGATAATTTTTTAAATCCATGTTGATTATCTCTGCCCTGATTTCAGAGCCAAATCTGCTAACAATGTAATAACTCATAAGAAACAACTTACATCTGCCACTTAGCTATTTGCTTAGTGTATGTTTTATGGATTTTTGTTTTGTTTTGTTTTTCATCATATCCATCATTGCCTTCTTTTATGTCTGCTTGATTTCTTACAATGACACATTTTGACTAACTACTCACCTTTGTGAGTATTGTATAGATATTTTATTTGTGGTTTCCAAAGTGACTAAATATGATATCCTAAGAATATAATAATTAGACTTTTACCATCTTAATTCAAATCACATACATAATTTTTATTCTTGTAAAACTCCATTTTACCCACCTTATTTTGTAATGTGGGTCTCACAATGTGTGTCTTTATACATTTTTGTCTAGCGACATAGAATTATATTTTTTATGAATTTGGTTTTAAATCTTATAGAAAATAAAAAGTGGAATTACAAACCAAAAGTATAATAATAGGGCAGTTTACATTGCCTATATATTTACTTTTACTAGAGATCTTTATATCTCTACATAAATTGATATAACATTTATCGTTCTTTCACTTCAAACTGAAAGAATGTTTTTCACATCATGTAGAGCAGGACTAGTGGAAACAAACTATCTGCTTCTGTTTATAAAATGTCCTAACTTCTCACTCTGTTTTGAAAGACAGGTTTGCCTGATATAGAATTCTCAGTTGACAAGGGTTTCTTCTTCTTTCAACATGTTAAATATATCATCAAGCTCTTTTCTATGCTCTGAGTTTTCTGCTGAGAATTTTGGTTGATAATCTTATTGAGGAACCTCTGAATGCAACAAGTTGTTTCTGTCTTGCTGCTTTCAAAATTCTCCCTTTATGTGTGTATTTTGGTCGTTTGGTTGTATGTTTTAGTGTGGGTCTTTTTGAATTTATTCTATTTAGATTATATTGAGCTTCTTGCTTCTGTAGATACCTATTATCATCAGATTTTGGAGGTTTTCAGCCATTATTTCTCCAAATAATTATTTTGCTCCCTTCTCTTTTTCTTCTTATTCTGAGACTGTCATAATGTAAGCTTGACTGCTTGATTTGATTCAGGACTGTTAGGTTTTATTCACTTTTCTGTTCTTTTTTCTTACTACTCTTTAGTCTTGATAATTTCAATTGTATCTTTAAGTTTACTGCTTCTCTCTTTTTGTTCTTAAATCTGTTATTGAACGTCTCTAATAAATTTCCAACTTATTTAAGTGCTAGAATTTCAGTTTGGTTGTTTTTTTTTTTTTTAGAGAGAGGGAGAGAGAGAGAGAGAGGTGAGCAAGGAGCAGAAGGAGGAGAGAGAGAATCTTAAGCAGGCTCCACACCCAGCTCAGAGCCTGACTTGGAGCCCAATTTTACTATCTTGAGATCATGACCTGAGCCAAAATCAAGAGTTAGACAGTTAACCAACTGAGCCTTCCAGGCGCCCCCTGTTTGGTTGCCTTGTATACTCCCTTTAAGTTTATATTCTCATTTGTTCATGTTATTTTCCTGTTTCTCTTTAGTTCTTTGTCAACTTTACTTTTTTGAGAATATTAAAGATAGGTGTTTTAGGGATGCCTAGTGGCTCAGTTGGTTAAGCATCTGCCTTTGGCTCAGGTCATGATCACAGAGTCCCAGGATTGGGCCCCACATTGGTTCCCTGCTCAGCAGAGAGCCTGCTTCTCCCTCTGCCCCTCACTCTGCTTGTGTTCTCTCTCTCTCCCTCCTGCTTTCTCTCAAATAAATAAATAATAAAATCTTTTTTAAAAGATAGATGTTTTATAGTATTTTCTAGTTAGTTTAATATCTGTGCTTTATCAGGCATGGCTCCTGGAATTTTTTTTTCATTAAAATTTGCTATGTTTTCTTATTACTTTTCATCCACTGTGACTTTTTGTTATAAATCAATCATTAGGGAAAAACAAACAAACAAAACAAACAACAAACAAAAAACTTATCTCCCAGTCTTTACAGACACTCTGTGCTGCAGCAGTTCTCTATTGATAATCTTGGCATTCTATCATCCTAGGGATGAGCCTGAGGTAAAAGCTTAAAATCTTCTCCAGTGTTTTCTAAGTTTGTATCTTGTCCGGATTTGCATGTGGCTTTCTCAATAACTCTGTATATAGCTTTTTAAAATTGTCTTAATTTCCCAATTATTCTCATCACAGCTTCCTCTTAGGGCTTTATATGGTCTATTCTATGTATCTACCTGTAATCTCTTGTTCACGGCATTTGAGAGTCTGTAGTTCCCCTCCAGCATTTATGAACAGTACTCACAAATTTACTTCATCTGAGTTGCAAGCCAGACAATACAGAAAAATTTCCTTCTGGTAGCCCTCAGACAGGTTAGAACATTGCAAATAATGTCCAAACTGCTCCTTTCACATTGAGGTAAGGAATTGGGTATTGGTCTGATCTTTTCTACAGAGGAAGACCAATCAGGTCAGAAAGGGAGGGGAGCAAAGGTGAATAAAATGACATAAATTTTTCTACCTTTTTGAATGTGGCTTTTCTTTAATTGGACAGTTAATTTGGTGCTATAAAACTTTGATCATTTTCCATATCTTCTATATGATTATTAAATCTTATTTCTTTTTTTTCCCCATGTTTCCACCTGCAGTAATTTTTAAATTGTGCTGTTACTCCTCTTTATTTCTTCACTTGCAGATGAGTTATTTTCTAGTAGCCTCTCATTTCAGTCTGAATTTCTCCTTTCCTATTTTTTTTAGGGCAGCTCTGCAAAAAACAAATTCTGTTTTATCTGGGAATGTTTTAATTCCTTCTCTGTGAAAAATAGTTTTCCAAATATAGAATTCTTAGTTGAAGCTTTCTATCTAGATGAAGTCCCAAAAGTGCATTTTCACTTGTTTCCCTTGCTTTTGGAGACATGTCTTGAAGGAAGTTGCTGTGGCTGATGTCGAAAAGTTTACTGCCTATGTTCTCCAGGATTTTGATGGATTCCTGTCTCACATTGAGGACTTTCATCCATTTTGAGTTTATCTTTGTGTATGATTTAAGAGAATGGTTGAGTTTCATTCTTCTGTATATAGCTGTCCAAGTTTCCCAGCACAATTTATTGAAGAGACTTTTTTGCATTGAATATTTTTTTCCTGCTTTGTCGAAGATTATTTGACCACAGAGTTGAAGGTCCATATCTGGGCTCTCCATTCTGGTCCATTGATCTATGTGTCTGCTTTTGTGCCAGTACCATGCTGTCTTGTTGATCACAGCTTTGTGATATAGCTAGAAATCAGGCAACATGATGCCTCCAGCTTTGTTTTTCTTTTTCAACATTTCCTTGGTGATTTGGGGTCTTTTCTGATTCCATACAAATTTTAGGATTGTTTGTCCCAGCACTTTGAAGAAGGCCATTGGTATTTTGATCGAGATGGCTTTGAAGGTATAGATTGCTCTGGGTAGCATAGACATTTTAACAATGTTTATTCTTCCGATTCATGAGCATAGAATGTCTTTCCATCTTTTTGTGTCTTCTTCAATTTCTTTCATGACTGTTCTGTAGTTCCTAGAGTATAGATCCTTTACCTCTTTGGTTAGGTTTATTCTGAGGTATCTTATGGTTTTTGGTGCTATTGTAAATGGAATCATTTCTCTAATTTCTCTTTCTAAAGTTTCGTTGTTATTGTATAAGAAAGCAACTGATTTCTGTGCATTGATTTTGTATCTTGCCATATTACTGAAATGCTGTATGAGTTCTAGTTATTTGGGGGTGGAGTCTTTCGGGTTTTCCACATAAAGTATCATGTCATCTGTGAAGACAGAGAGTTTGAATTCTTTGCCAATTTGAATATATTTTATTTCTTTTTGTTGTCTGGGTGTTGTTGCTAGGACTTCTAGTACTACGTTGAACAGTAGTGGTGAGAGTGGGCATCCCTGTCGTGTTCCTGATCTTAAGGGAAAGGCACTCAGCTTTTCCCCATTGAGGATGATATTTGCTGTGGGTTTTTCATAGATGGATTTTATGAACTTGAGGAATGTTCCCTCTATCCCTATACTCTGAAGAGTTTTCATCAGGAAAGGATGTTGTATTTTGTCAAATGCTTTTTCTGTATCAATTGAGAGGACCATATGGTTCTTCTTTCTCCTCTTATTAATATGTTCTATCACATTGATTGATTTGAGAATGTTGAACCACCCTTGCATCCCGGGGATAAATCCCACTTGGTCGTGGTGGATGATCCTTTTAATGTACTGTTGGATCCATTAGCTACACTCCTGTTGAAATTTTCTGTTTCCCTTCATTTAAAGTTTTCTTTTCCCTTTCAATATGTGTTCAACTGCCTTTTTGCCTCCATAGTTTATGAAGAATAATCTGTATTTTTTATTTGAATTCAAGTTAGTTAGCATATAGTATAGTTTTGATTTCAGGAATAGAATTTAGTGATTCATCACTTACATATAATACCCAGTGCTTATTACATCACATGCCCTCCTTAATGCCCATCACCCTGTTACCACATCCCCTCACCCACCTCCCCTCCAGCAACCCTCAGTTTGTTTCCTATAATTAAGAGTCTCTTATGGTTTGCCTCCCTCTCTCTTTTCATCTTATTTTATTTTTCATTCTCTTTCCCTATGTTCATTGGCTTTGTTAGTTAATTCCACATATGAGTGAATTCATATATTTGTCTTTATCTGATGAATTAATTCACTTAGCACAATACACTCTATACTCTAGTTCCATCTATGTGGTTGCAACTGGCAAGATTTCATTCTTTTTGAACACAGAGTAATAGTCCATTGGATATACATTCATCAGTAGATGGACACTTGGGCTCTTTCTGTACTTTAGCTACAGATGACAGTGCTGCTATAAACATTGGGGTGCATGTGCCCCTTGGAATCAACATTTTTGTATCCTTTGGATAAATACCTTGTAGTGCAATTGCTAGGTGATAGGGTAGTTCTATTTTTAACTGTTTTGGGAAACTCCATACTGTTTTCCAGAGTGACTGCACCAGTTTGCATTCCCACCAACATTGCAAAAGCATTCCCCTTTCTCCACATGCCCACCAGCTCTTGTTTGCTGAGTTGTTAATTTAACCATTTTGACAGGTGGCAGGTAGTATCTCATTGTAGTTTTGATGTGTATTTCTCTGATGATAAGTGATGTTGAGCATCTTTTCATGCGTCTGTTAGCCATCTGGATGTTTGCTTTGGAAAAGTGTCTATTCATGTCTTCTGCCCATTTCTTAACTGAATTATTTGTTTTTTGGCTGTTGAGTTTATTAAGTTTTTTTTAATAGATTTTGGATACTAACCCTTTAATTGATATGTCATTTGCAATTATCTTCTCCAATTCTGTAGGTTGCCTTTTAGTTTTGTTGATTGTTTTCCTCACTGTACAAAATCTTTTTATCTTGATGATGTCTCAGTAGTTCATTTTTGCTTGTTTCCCTTGCCTCAGTAGACATTTGTACTAAGAAGTTGCTGTGGCCAAGGTCAAAGAGGTTACTGCCTTTGTTCTCCTCTAGGATTTTGATGGATTCCTGTCTCACATGAAGGTCATTCATCCATTTTGAATTTATTTTTGTGTATGGTGTAAGAAAATGGTCCAGTTTCATTTTTCTGCATGTGGCTGTCCAGTTTTACAACACCATTTGTGGAAGAGACTGTCTCTTCGAGGATTAGTTGACCACAGAGTTGGGGGTTTATTTCTGGGTTCTCTATTCTTTTCCATTGATCTATGTGTCTGTATTTGTGCCAGTACCATATTGTCTTGTGGATTACAGCTTTGTAATACAACTTGAAGTCTGGGATTGTGATGGCTCCAGCTTTGGTTTTCTTTTTCAACATTATTTTGGCTATTTGGGGTCTTTTCTCATTCCATACAAACTTTAGAATTGTTTGTTATAGCTCTGTGAAAAATACTGGTATTATTTTGATTGGGATTGAATAGAATCTGTAGATTGATTTGGGTAGTATAGATATTTTAGGAATATTTGTTCTTCCAATCCGTGAGCATGGAACATTTTTCCATTTCTTTATTTTTTTATTTATTTTATTTTATTATGTTATGTTAATCACCATACATTACATCATTAGTTTTTGATGTAGTGTTCCATGATTCATTGTTTGAGTATAACACCCAGTTCTCCATTCAATATGTGCCCTCTTTAATACCCATCACCAGGTTAACCCATCCCCCCACCCCCCTCCCCTCTAAAACCCTCAGTTTGCTTCTCAGAGTCCATAGTCTCTCATGGTTCATCTCCCCATCTGATTTCCCCCCCTTCATTTTTCCCTTCCTACTATCTTCTTCTTCTTTTTTTAACATATAATGTATTATTTGTTTCAGAGGTATAGATCTGTGATTCACCGGTCTTACACAATTCACAGTGCTCACCATAGCACATACCCTCCCCACTGTCTATCAACCAGCCACCCCATGCCTCCCACCCCCCATGACTCCAGCAAACTTCAGTTTGTTTCCTGAGATTAAGAATTCCTCATATCAGTGAGATCATATGATACATGTCTTTCTCTGATTGACTTATTTTGTTCAGCACAATACCCTCCAGTTCCATCCACATCATTGCAAATGGCAAAATTTCATTCCTTTTGATGGCTGCATACTATTCCTGTGTGTGTGTGTGTGTGTGTGTGTGTGTGTGTGTGTGTGTGTGTATCACATCTTCTTTATCCATTCATCTGTCGATAGACATCTTGGCTCTTTCCATAGTTTAGCTATTGTGGATATTGCTACTATAAACATCAGGGTGCACATACCCCTTTGGATCCCTACTTTTGTATCTTTGGGGTAAATACCCAGTAGTGCAACTGCTGGGTCGTATGGTAGCTCTATTTTCAACTTTTTGAGGAACCTCCATACTGTTTTCCAGAGTGGCTGCACCAGCTTGCATTCCCACCAACAGTGTAGGAGGGTTCCCCTTTCTCCGCATCTCCACCAACATCTGTCATTTCCTGACTTGTTAATTTTAGCCATTCTGACTGCTGTGAGGTGGTATCACATTGAGGTTTTGATTTGGATTTCCCTGATGCCGAGCGATATTGAGCACTTTTTCATGTGTCTGTTGGCCATTTGGATGTCTTCTTTAGAATAATGTCTGTTCATGTCTTCTGCCCATTTCTTGATTGGATTCTTTGTTCTTTGGGTGTTGAGTTTAATAAGTTCTCTATAGATTTTGGATACTAGCCCTTTATCTGATATGTCTTTTGCAAATATCTTCTCCCATTCTGTCGGTTGTCTTTTAGTTTTGTTGACTGTTTCTTTTGCTGTGCAAAAGCTTTTTATCTTGATGAAGTCCCAATAGTTCATTTTTGCCCTTGCTTCCCTTGCCTTTGGCAATGTTTCTAAGAAGGAGTTGCTGCATTTGAGGTCGAAAAGGTTACTGCCTGTGTTCTACTTTAGGATTTTGAGGGGCTCCTGTCTCACATTTAGGTCTTTCAACCATTTTTGAGTCTATTTTTGTGTATGGTGTAAGGAAATTGTCCAGTTTCATTTCTGCATGTGGCTGTCCAATTTTCCCAGCACCATTTGTTAAAGAGACTGTCTTTTTTCCATTGGACATTCTTCCCTGCTTTGTCGAAAATTTGTTGACCATAGAGCTGATGGTCAATTTCTAGGCTCTCTATTCTGTTCTATTGATCTATGTGTCTGTTTTTGTCCCAATACCATACTGTCTTGATGATAACAGCTTTTTAATAGATCTTGAAGTCCAGAATTGTGATGCCACCAATTTTGCTTTTCTTTTTCAACATTCCTCTGGCTATTCGAGGTCTTTTCTTGTTCCATACAAATTTTAAGATTATTTGTTCCATTTCTTAGAAGAAAAGTTGATCGTTTTTCCGTTTCTTTGTCTTCAATTTCTTTCATAAATGTTCTATAGCTTTCAGAGTACAGGTCTTTTACTTATTTGGTTAGGTTTATTCCTAGGTATCTTATGGTTTTTAGTGCCATTGTAAACGGGACTGATTTCTTCATTTCTCTTTCTGCTGCTTCGTTTTTTGGTGTATAGAAATGCAATAGATATCTGTACATATATTTTATATATTGTGACTTTGATGAATTCATTAATCAGATCTAGCAAATTTTTGGTGGGATCTTTTCGGTTTTCTACATAGAGTATCATATCATCTGTGAAGAATGAATATTTGACTTCTTCCTTGCCAATATGGATGCATTTTATTTATTTTTGTTGTCTTCTTGCTGAAGCTAGGACTTCCAAAACTATGTTGAACAACAGTGGTGAGATGGGACATCACTGTCCTGTTCCTGACCTTAGGGCAACAGCTGTCATTTTTTCCCCATTGAGGATTATATTAGTTGTGGGTTTTTCACATATGGACTTTATGATGTTGAGGAATGTTCCTCTATCCATAATTTCTTAAATGTTTTTTATCAAGAAAAGATGCTGTATTTTATCAAATGCTTTTTCTGCATCTCTTGACAGGATCATGTTTCTTTTCCTTTCTTTTATTAATGTTGTGTATCACATTGATTGGTTTGCAGATATCGAACCACCCCTGCAGCCCAGGAATAAATCCCACTTGATTGTGGTGAATAATCCTTTTAATGAACTGTTGGATTCAATTAGGGAGTATCTTGTTGAGAACTTTTGCATCCATGTTCATCAGAGATAGTGGTCTGTAATTTTCCTTTTTAGTGGTTTCCTTGTCTGGTTTTGGAATCATAGTAATGCTGGCCTTATAGAATGAGTTTGGAAGTTTTCCTTCCATTTGTAGTTTCTGGAACTCTTTCAGAAACATGAGTATTATTTCTTCATTAAATGTTTGGTAGAATTCCCCTGGGTAGCCATCCGGCCCTGGACTCTTGCTTTTTGGGAGATTTTTGATTACTTTCTCAATTTATTTTTCTTGTTATGGGTCAGTTCAAATTTTCTATTTCTTCCTGTTTCAATTTTGGTAGCTGATGTTTCTATGAATGCATCCACTTCTTCCAGATTGTCTGATTTGTTGACATAATATTCTTTTATAATTGCATTTCTGCAGTGTTGCTTGTCACTTCTCCTCTTTCCTTCATAATTTTATATATTTGGGTCCCTTCTCTTTTCTTTTTGATAAGTCTGGCTAGGGGTTTATCAATTTTGTTAATTCTTTCAAAGAATCAGCTCCTTGTTTTGTTTATCTCTTCTACTCTTTTTTTTATAATTTCTACATCACTTATTTTTGCTCAAATCTTTATTTTTTCCCCTTTTCTGCTTGCTTTAGGCTTTATTTCCTGTTCCTTTTCTAGCTTCTTTAGCTGTAAAGTTAGGTTGTGTATTTGAGACTTTTCTTGCTTCTTGAGGAAGGCCTGTATTGCTATATACATCTCTCTTAGGACCACCTTTTCTCCTTCCCATGTTTTCTTTTTCATTTACTTCTATGTATTTTTTTTTTTTAATTTCTTCTTTAGTTTCCTGGTTGACTTTCATTCTTTAGTGGGATGTTCTTTATCTCCATGTATCTGTGTCCATGTATTTGTGAGCAATTTTTTTCTTGAGGTTGACTTCAAGTTTCATAGCTTTTTGGTCTGAAAATATGCATTTTATGATCTCAATCTTTTTGTAGTGGTTGAGGCCTGATTTGTGACCCAGTATGTGATCTATTCTGGAGAATGTTCCATGTGCACTTGAAAAGAATGTGTATTTTGCTGCTTTAGGATGAAATGTTCTGAATATATCTGTTAAATCTATCTTGTGCAGTGTGTCATCAGAACCATTGTTTCCTTGTTGATCTTCTGCTTAGATGATCTGTTAAATGATGTGAGTGGGATGTTAAAGTCCCCTACAGTTATTGTATAATTATCAATGAATTTCTTTGTTTGTTATTAATTGATTTATATATTTGGGTGCTCCCAAGTTGGAGGCATAAATATTTCCAATTGCTAGGTTTTTCTTGTTGGATAGACCCCTTTATTATGATATAGTGCCCTTCTTCATCTCTTATTACAGTCTTTTGTTTAAAATGTAGTTTGTCTGATATAAGTATGGCTACTCCAGCTTTCTTATGACATTCATTAGCATGATAGATGGTCCTCCACCCCCTAACCCAGGGGGCATTTTGTCCTTGGAGAGGCAATACACCCTTTTCCAAATGTACTGCAGGAAGGGGAACCTTCTTTCCCAGGGTAACCCAGGGGATTCCCACTCCAGCAACCCCTATGTGCTGCTCTCTCTCTCACTTTCTCCCTCTATACCTGATTTCTCTCTGCAAAATGGCTCCCTCTCCTCTGAAGAACCATGGTTTTCCTTTCCACCAATTCAGGTCTCTGAACCTTGCACCTTCCACATTCTCTCCCTCTAATTGTGCAGATTGTTTTCTTAAGCCTCAGATAGATCTCCTATTTGTTCAAAATGATTTGATGTTGATCTAGCTGTGTTTGAGGGATGAGGCAAGCCCAGGATCTCCCTACTACTCTACCCTCTTAACTTCTCCCATGTAATCTGCTTTTAATTTTATTGATACTTCCTTGTGTGTGATGAGTTATTTCCTTATTAATACTTTCAAAATATTCTTTCTCAATAGTTTGATTATGATGTGTCTCAGTTTGGCTCTTTGGAGTTTGTTGAGCTTTTTATATACGTAAATTCATTTTCAATTGAATTTTGGAAGATTTTGGTCATTATATCTTAAGATATTCTTTCTGCCCCTATCTCTCTCTCTTCTCCTTTGGGAACTCCCATTATGTATATATTGGTAAAGTTGATGGTGTTCTTTAGGTCTCTGAGAATTTATTTTTCCTTCATTTTTTTTAAATCTAGTTTTCATATTAAAAAATCTCAACTGACCTATCTTCAAGTTTTTTTTCCACCTACTGTGATCACTTTAGTTATTGTACCTTTTGACTATACAATTTCAATTTGTTTTTTTTTAATGATTTATATCTATTGACAGTCTTCTTTGCTAACACTTTCAAAATTTTTATTTAATTCTCTATACATAATATCCTTTAGTTCATTAAATATATTTGTTATATTTAAATAGCCAATTAAAATAGCTGATTTAAATTTTTTATCTAGAAAATCAAAGTTCTAGGCCTCTTCAAGTACTGTTTTTATTGACTGAATTTTTTTTTTACCTCATGTGAACAGTCAGTAAGTGTGTGTGTATGTATGTGTGCATGTGCTTAAAAAGATTTTGTTGCCAACTGGGCATTTTGAATATCATAATATGACATTTCTGGAAATCATTTTGAATATCATAATATGACATCTCTGGAAATCATTTTGAATATCATAATATGACATCTCTGGAAATCAGATTCTCCCCTCCCAGTTTTTTTTTTTCCACCTGCTATAATCATTGTTTGATTAGTGATTATTCTGAACTTATTCTGTAAAATCTGCATTTTTTGTCATGTGTCACCAATGAAGTTTCTGTTCCATTAGGTAAGTGGTCAGCTAATGTTTGGACAGAGATTTCTTTAAATTCCTCGATTCAAAAATCACCCAGTCTTCGTCATGGTTCTGTTTATATGTTGGTGCCCACCTTCAACATTCACCCAGGAAGTTTATAATTCTGCCTTAGGCTTCTTTATCACAAACCGCTCTGCTCTTACTGGAGTTCATGCATTTTCTTAACTGAGAACTCTGTTTTTCTGAAACCTTTTGGTTAATTTCCGAATTTCCAAAAAAGGTGATCTTTAAAATTTTTGTGATTTTTTTCACTGATTTTTTTTTTCTTTGAGGGACAGAATTTCAAAGTTCCTTATGCCACCATTTATTCTGAAGTCCTCCAGTGAGTTTTATTTATTTTTCTTCTTTAAAGACTTATTTATTTATTTTGAGAGAGAGAGAGAGCATGTGCATGCAGGGAGGAGGGGCAGAGAAAGAGGGAGAGAGAGAATTTCAAGCAGAATCCCTGCTGTGTAGGGAGCCTGATGTGGTGCTCCATCTCACAATCCTGAGATCATGACCTGAGCTGAAATCAAGAGTCAGATGCTTAAATGACTGAGCCACCCAGACAACCCTCCAGTGAGTTTTAAATATTGATTATTGCATTATTTTAATTTCAAATTTAATTTAGTTCTGTTTTATATTTTCTAATCCTGAATTGATATTTTCTATTTTACTTCATTTTTCCCAAGAACAATTGCCATTAGTTCTTGTTCCATTTTTAGTAATAGCTGCTTTAAATTCTTTTTTGGGCAATTCTGAAAATTGTGTCTTTGCAGTGTTGATGTGTACAGATCACCTGTTTCTATGTAACCTGACATTCCCTTGTTCTTATGCCCAGTACCTATGGATTTTATTCTGAAATTATTGAATATTACGTTATTAGACATTCTATTTTAAGTTATGTTTTAACATGCAATGGAGTTCTGGGTTCAAGCCTCAAGTTTTGTGGGTGGTAGTTTCAATATCAATTTTATTTTCAAATTATTTGCTGTGCTATTTAGAAGTGTCCGCATGTATCATCACTCTGTTATTACCAGTCTGGACAACTTAGGAGTGATCTATCACAAAGGAATTAGTTTTCAATGTCTTTGTTATGCAGAATAAGATAAAATACAAGCCTGTGAAGCTCTAGTGTGAGCTTAGGAGTTTATATACAAGTTTATATAGTTGGTTTCCAGAACTGAATTCTCTGTGATATTGCCAGTACTTTATGGTTCCCAGGGCCTCCAGATTTTGGTTTTCCAGTTAGAAAGCTGGGGTTTTGTTTACCTTGTTCACTTAATTATGTCTATATTTACATTCAGGTCCAAGCAATATAAGAACAGAGAGTAAAAATGCAATTGGACTTCGTTCCACACTTTTGGGATCACAGCTACTCTAGTAAGAAAATATTATCCACTTCTTTGAGTATTAGGCTTCTTTTTGCTGCTATTTTTGCTATTCTGACCACCTTAGGGTTTTTTGGAGGTGGAGATCAAACATACTAAGAAAAGAAAGAAGTAACATCAAGTGATTCCTTCCCACTTTCATTGAGCATTAGGAGATATTATCCCCATTTTTTGAGCCAGAATTAGAAGCACTTTTTCTGAAGCTTTTTCTGTTAATGTCACCTTGCATTTCCAAGTTTTGAGCTGCATTGGTTTTGGCCAAGGAATATCAAAAGAAAATTAAAAGGCAAACTAATGACACATTTGGCAGTACTTCAAGTTATTCTCTTCTTCCCTGATCCATTTACTATTAACTTATCAATGTCTTCAAACGGTAGAATGTGTTTACTCTATCTTACCTGGAATAGGAACCTATAGGTGTTATTGCAATCCATGTTTTAGAGGTGTGGAACCTAAAGTTCATATAAATGAGAAAGCATGTCAAAGATCAAGCAGAAAATAAGTGGCAGAACCAGAATATATACCTTAGTTTATGTTATTTCAAAGTCCTGACATTTAGCCACAATATCATTTAACCTCCTACCATGAAGATACTCCAAAACAAATGTATGTATTATTCTTTACCCAGCTCTCATTCTTTCCAAAAGGTCTGAGAACTCTTGGATACAATATCTGGCAGTTCATGCCACTTTCTAGAAAAGCAGTAATATGTATGGTTTAACCACATTCCCCCATTCCCATCCACCTTTCTACAACTTTCTCTGCAAATCTCAACTTACAGTGCACTTATAAAACTTCTACCTACACAGTGAATTTATTCCCTTCTGTTGTCCCTACCTAGGCCCATTTTCTGACATCCCTCACTCTGAATACTTGTATAATGACTCTAGTTTCATATAAATATACTCATTTATTAAAGTTGTCTGTTGTTTCCACTCCCTACCCTAACTTTCATCCTTTTAGGTGTTTCTGGAGACATAGGTGTTTCCTATGCCACTAGTACCAAGAAATTATTCTACATAGTTGGTTCACTTATTAAATCTGTCAACAAATATGTTCCACTATGTACCAAGTACTTTGGGAATGCTGGGTTAAAAACAAAACACACTTGATTCCTTCAAGAGACTCAAAGCTCCTTTTCTTTCTTTTTCTTTCTTTCTTTCTTTCTTTTACTTTTTTCTTTCTTTCTTTCTTCTTTCTTCTTTCCTTCTTTCCTTCTTTCCTTCTTTCTCTCTCTCCCTTCCTTCCTTCCTGCCTTCACTTTTTTCTTGTCACAAGAAGACTTACCCATAAACAAATATCAAAAACAGAATGGTTAAGGTTATGAGAACATAGAGGTGGGCTCCCAATATACATCTTGTGTGGGCTGTGGTATAGAAGGGTTTTGACTATTTAGAGGACTTGGTGCATAACTGCTCAACTTGTTTTCCAGAAACCATCATATATATTTGGTTCTGCCACTCTTTTCTGTATTTTTTCTCCAATAATTTAGTGGCAAAAAATAGTGGCCATTGGAAACAGCTGGAACAGTGTCACTTTGTCACTGTGAATGCCCATCATTGGGCATCTAATGGTGGTTCTTTCAATTGTTTTCTATTTTAAAGAATAATAATATCCTTTGACATCACTTCAAACCAGCAATTACTGGCTGTGGTAAGCAAGGGTTGATTTTTGTTTTTTATTGGTTTTTTTGTTTTTGTTTTTCAGTGTCTAAGAATAGAGATTATGGAGATAACATAAGGCAGTAAATTTAATCTGGCAAGTTTATGCACAATTTTTAAAAATAAAAACTCAAGGCTATGACTAAATTAATGACCTTCAAGTCATTTTCAAAAGAACTGATGCCTAAATAATTTCAAATGTCTTTCTTTTTTAAGAAAGACTGGTTGTTTTAATTCCCCAATAATATTATGTAACTAATAGGTGATTGAGGGGAGTTCAGTTATGGTTGCACTGTGCATTGGTGCAATCATGTGCATGTGCACAATTATGTATTTGCCTCCAGAACCTTAAATACTTAAACACTCAAAACAAGAGTACATTCTTCTTGGATAAGGTGAGGGCTTTTGATATAAGAATTGTTAGGATTTGCCCCTTCTGGATGGAAGAATTAATTCATTTTCACAGAAAATAAAAAGATCATCTGAATTTATTTCACAACCTAAGCTTAGTCTATCTTCCTACCCTCACCCCCACAATATTTCTCTATGCAGCTTATGCTTTAGCCATATCTCTAATCATAGCATACCCTTTACTGCCTCATGACCTATATCCATGCTATTTCCTCCATATAGATTGTCTTACTTTTATCTTTCTTGCAGTCATATTATTTTTATTTTTTAATTTATGAATTACATCAGGAATACAGATATACATGTAGAATAATATTACTAACATCTGACCATTTACCACCCAGCTCTGTTTAATCAAAGTATATTTTTTAAGATTTTATTTATTTATTGGAGAGAAAGTCAGAGACAGCAAGAGAGTGCAGGAGCAGGGAGGAAAGGAAGAAGTAGGCTCCTTGCTGAGCAGAGAGCCTGACTCAGGGCTCAATACCAGGACCCTGCGATCATGACCTGACCTGAAGGCAGATGCTTAACTGACTGAGCCACCCAGGTGCCCCTAATCATAATATTTTTTTTCATATTTTCTTCAATATTTCCTTTTGAGAAATAAGGCATTATCATTAATTTGAATACTACTGTATATTACTTCCTTGTTCTTCCTCATAAATATCCACTATCCTGAAGTGGGTGGTTATAAATCCCATCCCCAGTTTTATTATGCATGTATACATGCATACTATTTTTTCATGCTTTTAAAGTTTATATAAATAGTACTTTAATGTTGTAGTCTTCTTAAATTTTGCTTTAATAAATAATATTTTATATTATTTATGTTGAAATATGTCATGCTATTTCAGTTATTTTAGCTTCCATGTAGTATTATGTCATAAACATGGAGTTTGTTCATTCCTCTGTTGATAAACATTTGAGATGTTTATATTTTTCTTTAACAATGATGAAGTGAATACATTATTGTATATTACTTTTAATGCACATGGGTAAAATTTCTTAAGGCATTATATCTAGGATTGGAATTTTCTGTGTAATGGGTATATAAAACTTGAGCTTTATTTTTTAAGGTCTAGGGAAAAAAATGTCTTTTCTTTGGTGACACTAGTTAAGTTGAACAACGTTGTTTATTTTAAAAAAGGAGACCCTATCAAGTTTCTTTGTGGAATAAAGAATTCCAGATCAAGTGAGAAAGGGTGCCTGAATTGAGCATCTCCAAATTTATTTGCAGCACCCCCTCAACTTTTGCCTTCCTACTTGTATGTTTTCTCCACTGAGTGATACCACCAACATCTTGGATTCTAGTTAGCTATTGTCTACCTTTTAAAACTCTCTTCCAAGTGTGCAACCAATCCATCTTTTGTACCTGTTGGTGTAGATTGGATATAATGCACTGAGGTTCAGTGCATATTATTGGAGAGGCATCAAATAGTAAAACATATGGAGAGAATAAAAAGTCTAAAATCATCTATGTTTCTAAAAATCCAACATTGAAATCTTACCATAGTAAGCTCATTTCCAGATTCTTCAGGGCCTGTGCCACTGGGGATATCTACATTTCAGTCCCAAAGGATAGCATTTCTTTATTAGCCATCTGTACATAGAGAGAGCCATCTTTCTACTCATCCCCCACAAACTCCATCCTAGACTTCTTGACATTATTGATTGGGCCAGGTAAGAAGTCAGTTGCTTATACTGAAGTTCAACTATATTATTTCCCTTCCAGTTCTTTTTTTTTTTTTAATTCTGAGAGATGCCTCATCCTCAATGTATTTTTTTTTAAAGATTTTATTTATTTATTCATGAGAGACAGAGAGAGAGGCAGAGGGAGAAGCAGGCTTCCCGCGGAGTGGGGAGCCTGATGCAGGATTCGATCCCAGGACCCTGGGATCATGACCTGAGCCGAAGGCGGACACTTAACCATCTGAGCCACCCAGGCACCCTCCTCAATGTGTATTTGACACCAAGAATTGCCTCACTTTAAAAAGTCAACACTGCCTTTACACATAAATCCAATAATATAGCAACATATTAACCTTATCACAAACAAAACTTGCATGAAAAATGAATCTTTCACATGTAAACAGAATTTTCCACTATCCTTTCTGGGATACCAGAGTTAGAATTAAATATTTCTTCCTTTTTTTATTCATAACAAATATCTTATACTCCTAGTATGTCTTTTATTTCTCTATGCCTTTTACTCTGGTTAGCTGTTTACAAATTTGTCAGGTTCAATAGAATGCAAACTCCTTGAGGGAAGAAGATGTGTCTTTGATCTTTGTTCTTCCCTACAATAATGCTATCCACAGCAATGCTTTACATTAAGTCAGAAGTTCAGGAAATCATTGTTTAATAAATCAGTTTTTATGCATTATTAATGTAGCAAGTAAGATAATTTACTTCATTGTGGAACACAAATTATGTTGTTAAAATATGATGAGGGAAAACAAACTGAGGGTTGCTGCAGTGGTGGGGGGTGGGAGGGATGGGGTGGCTGGATGATAGACATTGGGGAGGGTATGTGCTATGGTGAGCGCTGTGAATTGTGTAAGACTGTTGAATCACAGACCTGTACCTCTGAAACAAATAATACATTATATGTTAAAAATAAAAAGAAGAGAGTAGGAAGGGAAAAATGAAGAGGGGGATATCAGAGGGGGGAGACGAACCACGAGAGACTATGGACTCCGAGAAACAAACTGAGGGTGGGGGGATGGGTTAGCCTGGTGGTGGGTATTAAAGAGGACATGTACTGAATGGAGCACTGGGTGTTATAAGCAAACAATTAATCATGGAACACTACATAAAAAACTAATGATGTAATGTATGGTGATTAACATAATAAAATAAAAAATAAAGAATAAAAATTTTAAAAAATGATGAGAGAAAAGGATATGGAAATTGAATTTCATTTCTACAAAGTTATGTCTTGTTTTCAAAAATATTTTTCCAAACCAGATTGCAATTTCAGTTTCCTTGGATGTCTGTGCAGGATAGAAAAAAAAATTAATAACCAATTTTAATATTTTCTTAAAGGAATTATATTTTTATATGTTTTATGTGTTCAGGCTGTGACAAATAAATTACTGCATGAAATTTTCCCTTCTGATAGGAATACATGTATTTTTTTGGGTGTTTTTGTTTTTTGTTTTAAAGATTTTATTTATTTATTTGACAGAAAGAGAGAGAGAACACAAGCAAGGGGAGCAGCAGGCAGAAGGAGAGGGAGAAGCAGGCTCCCCACTGAGCAAGAAGCTCAATGTGGGGCTTGATCCCAGGCCCAATGCAGGCGTGGGATCATGATCTGAGCCAAAGGTAGATGCTGAACCGACTGAGCTACCTAGGTGCCCCAAGAATATATGTATTTTAGATAAACACAAGAAAAATTATCTGGCCTATTTTCCTGATTTTAAGTAAAAGGAACATTGAAAAAAAACAAAAAGAAGTGACTAAAGTTGCAGATATGTGTTGATGGAGTTTCTACTATAACCCATAGTTAAAAATTCTATAGTTTTAAGAGGTCTTTAGTATGTATGCAGAATAATACAAATTAATGTTTGTTAGTAAACTAATAGTGTGAAATCCAATAGAGTCAGTCTGCATATCATATGAAAAAAAATCTACTTATGTGGGTAGCTCCTGAGGATGACATGGAGCCTAATCCCCTAATCCAATGTCTGTCTGCTCAGTCACTTAGGGTGGGGTGGGGAGTAGTAATCTGTGCTTGGGTGAAATGGCCCTAGGTTAATTTCTCCACAAGTTCTCACTTGATATCTTAATGTTATTACATTTATAGGTTTAATATAGAAAAAAATAATCTGGTCTAAGACTCTGAACAAACTGACATTACCAACAAAAAATATTTAACATATTCCAGGTATTATATGAGTTCACCCAGATACATGTGGATTCACTTTACTTCTTTGAATATGATTTCTTGCCAAGGGTACTGCTTAAAGGGATGTGAAATGGTTCCATTTTATTAGGAACTTTTTCTATACTTCTCAGTTAAGTGTAACTTTCTATTATTATTTAACTTTCAGCAGAAGAGAGACTGATAAGCTCCCAAAGGGTGACTGTACTTGTTACTAAACCAGTAAGTCACATAATTTCTGTGTGGGAGAAACATTGATGTTCCTGGTTCTCAGACATTCAGACTCAAGGTAGGACTTACACAACTGATTACTCTGGTTCTCAGACCTTTGGATTTGGACTGAAACTATACCACTAATTTTTCTGGGCCTCCAATTAGCAGTCAGCAGAATGGAACTTCTCAGTTTCTAAAATCACATGAGCCAATCCCTCATAAAAAAAATCTCCTCATATATATGATATTGATACTGACATTTCTCTGGAGAACTCTGACTAAAACACTCTTGAAAGCAAAAGTCAAAAGACAGAAAAAAATCTTGAAAGTAGCAATAAAAACAGAGGTAAATATAAGAACACAGATATTTTAAGAGTATAAGGGTACTTTTGTTCATAAAACTTTTTTTCTTTCTATCAAATTTAAAAGACAATAAAATAGTAATTATAAGAGTGTGGTGATGAGCATAAAATATATAAAGATATAATTGGCATGTCAATAGCAATACAATGCAGCAGGTGTGGGAATGGATCTATAAAGAAAAATGTTTTTGCATATTATTGAAATGAAGATGGTATTAATCTAAACTAGACTGTTATAAATTAAGATGTTAATTCCAATTTACTGTGAAACCTAAGATAATAAATCCAAAAACATATTAAAAGAAATGGCAAAGGCATTAAGGTGGTATGATAGAAAATATTAATTTTATACAAAGATAGGACTGAAGGCAGTAAGAAACAAACACCACCAACAACAAAAAACACAAGACCTATCAAAAAATAGCAAAATGAACTTTTCAAACTCAACACCCCCCCAAAAAAAATCAAATCAAAAATTGGGCAGAAGACATGAACAGACACTTCTCAAAAGAAGACATACAAATGGCTAACAGACACATGAAAAAATGTTCATCATCATTAGCCATCAGGGAAATTCAAATCAAAACCACATTGAAATACCACCCTACACAAGTAAGAATGGCAAAAATTGACAAGGCAAGAAACAATGAATGTTGGAGAGGTTGTGGAGAAAGGGGAACCCTCTTACACTGTTGGTGGGAATGCAAGTTGGTACAGCCATTTTGGAAAACAGTGTGGAGGTTCCTCAAAAAATTAAAAATAGAACTACCCTATGACCCAGCAACTGCACTACTGGCTTTTTACCCCACAGACAAAAACGTAGTGAAAAGAAGGGCCATATGCACCCCAATGTTCATAGCAGCAATGTCCGCAATAGCCAAACTGTGGAAAGATCTGAGATGCCCTTCAACAGACAAATGGATAAAGAAGATGTGGTCCATATATACAATGGAATATTACTCAGCCATCAGAAAGGATGACTACCCCACTTTTACATCAACATGGATGGAACTGGAGGAGATTATGTTAAGTGAAATAAGTCAAGCAAAGAAAGTCAATTATCATATGGTTTCACTTATTTGTAGAACATAAGGAATAGCATGAAGGACATTAGGAGAAGGAAGGGAAAAATGAAGGGGGGTGGATATGAGGGAGAGATGAACCATAAGAGACTATGGACACTGAGAAACAAACTGAGGGTTTTAGAGGGGAAGGGGGTGGGGGGATGGGTTAGCCCAGTAATGGGTATTAAGGAGGGCACGTACTGAATGGAGCTCTGAGTGTTATATGAAAACAATGAATCATGGAACACTACATCAAAAACTAATGATGTACTGTATGGTGGCTAACATAACATAATAAAATTAAATTAAATAAAAAAATAACAAAATGGCACACATACATTCTACTTTACCAGGGATTACATTAAAAATAAATGGATTGGAGAGCGATGTCACCAATATAACAACATAGGTCATTTGTTCCCACTCATAAGAACTAACTACTCATGAACAAGATACTGTTGAGAGAGTCCTAGAATATGTGGATGAGGCTGGAATAACTCCCTGCACCACAGAGACCAAAACAGTTACATTAGAAGGATAAAATAAATGGCTACATTTTGACAACACTGGTCCTCTCCTAGGAGAGCATAACACAACATCCAGAGGTGTCCCCTGAGTCGATGGTCCATCCAGTAGGAAAAGAGAACCATGGTATGCATCTAGTTCCCCCAGCATTTTGGGTTGGCTTTTGAGAGTATCCGCTCTTGTCTCACCTTATGGTAAATGTGGGATCATCTGCAGATCTTGTCCACTGGGAATCTGACTGTGATGGGGAAAAGGGAGAGGCTTGCAACAACTAATGCTTAGACGTTGGCAGACCAATGTCCTACCTGAAGTGCCCAAGTAGTAAACCCAGCCAGCTCTTTTACTTATCTGCAGAACAAAAGCAGTGACACAGTCTGACCAGAAAACCCAGCAAGTTGTAGGTTTTCCTGACTAATATCTTCAAAAGAGGAGCTTCCTGGTCCAGAGCCTGATTTTTCCCCACTCCCTCCCATGCCCAGGCAGGGGAGCTGAGTCATAGTGCAGTTCACTGCTGAGTGTAGATCTTGCTGAGTGTAGACCCAGCCAACAAGAAGGCCTGATCAGAACACTTAGATGTCATGTAGTTGAGTAACACTCAAGCAGAGAGTACAGCAGACAAAGCTGATCATCTGCAAAGCCAAAGCCTGTGACACTTTTTGTCTAGGGGACTTGGGGTACAGGTCAATTTGAGTCAAGACCACAGACAAAGAGTCTTTTCAGGCTTGAACTCGTTCAGTCCCCCATTCCACCCAAGCAGAAGAGTTAATTCATGCTGCTGAATGTATTTTCCAGGCCCTCTCAACCAGAAAGCCTGACTGGGAATACCTGGAAGATTGCTTGAAGATAGATTTTCTGCTATGCCCAGGCAAGCAAGCTAATTCATAGCCACACTTATTACTGAGTGTAGCTCCTGACCACTCTTGAACAGAAAGCCTGAATGGAAAATGAGAGGCTGATTTGGAGCTGGCTTCCCTGCTTGGTCCAGGCAGGGGAGCTAATATATAGCCCCACTCACTACTGACTATAGATTCTGGCCCAATCCACCAGAAATCCAGCCCAGAACACCTAGATTAGTTGCATAGCTTAGCTATACTTGAGCAAAGTCCAGCAGGCAGAGTTCATCATCTGCAGAGCAAAGCTAGTGACCCCATTCTACAAGGCTAATTGGGTTGTGGTCTGGCATGAGTCATGACCATAAAGAGCCTTTCCATCCTTGGAATTGGTTTTCTCACTTTTCCTCAGCAAGGAATATGATTTACAGCCCTACACAATGCTGAAAACAAACCTCAGTGAGCCTGACCAGGTAAAATAACCAGAACACATGAGAAGCTGTGCAACCCTTCCAGCATCACTGCTTACAGAGAGCATGGTCCATAGCTTTTATTATCTACAAAGAAAAACTGATGGCTCTTTCAGGGAGTTCAGTACACAATATTGCCTGATCCAGGTTCCCAACCAAAGCCATAAAGGCCTGTGGGGTTGATGCTGATGCCCCACCAGGCAGGGGAAGCTAATTCATATCCCCACCTACCTCTGAGTATAGTATCATTTCCAACAATCTAGAAAGCTTGACCCAAGAACACACACAAACACTGAGTTCATCTACAGCCTCATATAGGCAGGAAAACAAACCAGCAGTCTTATCCAAGTGTTCTCAACAAATGGCTACCTCTCCTACATCAGAACTCGGACAGTGACCTTGCCCAAAAATGGAACCTGATAATAAGTCCACCAGCACAAGGACATTAGAAAAGAGATAAGTTAAATACAAGGGAACCCACTTAAGAGTATAGATGGAAATTTTAACAGAACCTTTTTTAGGCCAGGAGAGAACTGGATGATATATTCAAAATATTGAAAGAAAAAATACCTTATCAAAGCTGTCCTTTATAAAGGAAGGAGATAGGGTCACCTAGGTGGCATGTTTGATTAAGCATCTGACTCAGTTTCGGCTCAGGTCAGGACCTCAGGGTCGTGAGATAGGGCCCTACACTCAACATGGAGTCTGCTTGAGATTCTCTCTCCCTCTCCCTTGATCCCTCCCACTCCAGGTTTCTCTCTCTCTCTCTCAAATAAATAAATAAATAAATCTTAAAAAATGAAGGAGATAAAGACTCTTTTGAACAACAAAAAACAAGAATAAAGTAAGGGATGCCATCACTACTAAACCTGCCACAAAAGAAATGCTGAAGCTAGTGCTGTGAGTGGAAGTACAAGGATGCTAATTAACATCACAAAAACATAAAAACGTAGTGTAAAACTCACAGGGGATGGTAAATATATAGTCAAAGTTCAATTCTAATATGTTTATGGTGGTGTGTAATTCTCTTACAACTTTTATAGTTAAAATACAAACATAGTAAAAATAACTATGATAATGTTATTGAATACATGATATTAAACAAAAATGTGAACTTTAATGTCAGTAACTTAAACTGTGTAAAATGTAAGTGGGAGGAGAAGTAAAACTTTCAAGTTTAAGAATGCTAAACTCAAAGGTAATTTATCAGTTTAAAATAGAGTGGTATAAATTTAAGATAGTTTATGTAATCCTTACGTTAATTACAAGGGAAAAACCTGTAGCAATTACACAAAGACATGATAAAAAAAAATCAAAGCATACTGATACCCAAAAACATAAAAACACACAAAAATGAAGGTTAAAAAGCAAGGAAAAATGAATCTATAAAATAGTCAGAAAACAATTACAAAATTGCAATAGTAAGTCCTTACCTATCATAAATTACTTTAAATGTTAACAGATTAGTTTTTTTTTTTATTATCATTATTATGTTATGGTTGTCACCATACAGTATATAATTAGTTTTTGAGGTAGTGTTCCATGATTCATTGCTTACATATAACACCCAGTGCTCCATGCAATATGTGCCCTCCTTAATACCCATCACTGGGGTAACCCATTCCCCACCCCCTCTCCTGTAAAACCCTCAGTTTGTTTCCCAGAGTCCATAGTCTCTCATGGTTCATCTCTCCCTCTGATTTCCCCCTCTTCATTTTTCCCTTCCTTATCCTAATGTCCTCCATGCTATTCCTTATGTTCCACATACGAGTGAAACCATATAATTGACTTTCTCTACTTGACTTATTTCACTTAGCATAATCTCCTCCAGTTCCATCCACATTGATGCAAAAGTTGGGTATTCATCCTTTCTGATGCCTGAGTAATATTCCATTGTATATATGGACCACATCTTCTTTATCCATTCGTCTCCTGAAGGGCATCTCAGCTCTTTCCACAGTTTGGCTATTGTGGACATTGTTGCATTGAACATTGGGGTGCATGTGGTCCTTCTTTTCACTACATCTGTATCTTTGGGGTAAATGCCCAGTAGTGCAACTGCTGGGTCATAGGGTAGCTCTATTTTTAACTTTTTGAGGAACCTCCACACTGTTTTCCAAAGTGGCTGTACCAACTGGCATTCCCACCAACAATGTAAGAAGGTTCCCCTTTCTCCACAACTTCTCCAACATTTGTTGTTTTTTGCCTTCTCAATTTTTGCCATTCTAACTTGTGTAAGGTGGTATCTCAATGAGGTTTTGAGTTGAATTTCCCTGATGGCTAATGATGATGAACATTTTTTCATGTGTCTGTTAGCCATTTGTATGTCTTTTTTGGAGAAGTGTCTGTTCATGTCTTCTGTCCATTTTTTTGACTTGATTATTTGTTTTTTTGGGTGTTGAGTTTAAAAAGTTCTTTATAGATCTTGGATATCAGCCCTTTATCTACAGTGTCACTTGCAGACATCTTTTTCCATTCCATGTGTTGCCTCTGTTTTGTTGAATGTTTCCTTGGATTAAGTTTTCTAATTAAAAGAATTAGAATGACTGAATGCATAAAGATATAAGATCCAAAGATACACTGCCTATAGAAGGGTAACTTTAGCTTTAATGACACATAAAGACAGAGAAAAGAGATGGAAAAAATATATTTTAAGCAAGTGGTAACATAAAAATAAAACAGAGATAGCTATACTTATATTGAAAAAAATGACTAATCATGATAAAAAGAGAAAAAGATCATTATAAAATGATAAAGAGGAAAATGTATCAAAAAGATATAGCTATCATAAATATTTAGGCACTCAATATTGGAGCATGTAAATACATAAAAAATAAAATGAACAGAGCTAAAATAAGAAATAAAACATCAATGCAATAATAGTTGGGGATATTTGGAACACCTGGGTGGCTCAGTCAGTTGAGTGTCTGCCTTTAGCTCAGGTTGTGATCTCGGGGCCCTGGGATTGAGCCCCGCAATGCAGTTCCCTGCTCAGTGGAGAGCCTGCTTTTCCCTCTCCCTCTGCTGCTCCCCCTGCTTGTGTGCTTTCTCTCTCTGTATGTCAAATAAATAAATAAAATCTTTAAAAAAATAAATAAAGGGGCACCTGGGTAGCTTACTCACTAAGCATCTGCATTTGGCTCAGGTCATGATCCCAGGGTCCTGTGATTGAGACCCACATCGGGCTCCCTGTTCAGTGAAAAGCCTGCTTCTCCTTCTCCCACTCCCCCTGTTTGTGTTCCTTCTCTTGCTGTGTCTCTCTGTGTCAAATAAATAAGTAAAATCTTTAAAAATAAATAAATAAATAAATAAATAAATAAATAAATAAATAAATAAATAAAATATTTGGGGTTACCCAGGGCCCCCTTTATTTTTTTAAGATTTTATTTATTTATTTGACAAACACAGAGAAAGAAAGCACACAAACAGGGGAGCAGCAGAGGGAAAGGGTGAAGCAGGCTCTCTGCTGAGCAGGGAGCCCAATGTGGGTCTCAATCCCAGGACCCCGAGATCATGACCTGAGCTAAATGCAGATGCTCAACTGACTGAGCCACCCAGGGCCCCCAAATATCCCCAACTATTATTGCATTGATATTTATTTCTTACTTTAGCTCTGTTCATTTTTTTTTATGTATTTGCATGCTCCAATGGATAGATGTTAACAATGGATAGATCATTCAGAGAACCAATAAGGAAACAGATGATTTAAACATGGTAGACCAAATGGACCTATCAGACATATACAGAACATTCTGATAACAGCAGAGTACACATTATTCTTGAGTGTGCATAAAACATTTTCTAGGATCAATTACATTAGCCCACAAAATGAGTCTTAGAAATTTCAAGATTATAATCCAATAAAATATCATCTCTGACCACAGTGGTATGAAACTAGAAATAAACAACATGAGGAATCCAAAAAAAAAAAAAAAATTCTTGAATATATGGTAATTAAATAGCACTATTTTGAAGAACTAATGGATCAATGAAGAAATTAAAAGAGAAATTAAAAAGTAACTTGAGACAAATGAAAATGGAAACACTACATATAAAAATTTTGAAGAATGAAATAAAAGCATTCTAAGAGGAAGTTCATAGCAAACAATGCCTACATTAAGGAACAAAAACAAAACAAATAAAAAATGAGCAACTTAACTCTATGCCTCAATAAACTAGAAAAGAAAAAACAGAGCTCAAAGTTAGTAAAAGGAAAGATATAATAAAGACTAGAGCAGAAATAAATGAAATAGAGAACAGAAAAAAAAGAAAAGATTAAGAAAGCTAATCTTTGGTTCTTTGAAAAGATAAACAAAATTTAAAAAAAAACTTTTAGCTAGATTAAACAAGGAAAAAAGAGACAGGATCCAAATTAACAAAACTAGAAATGAAAAAGGAGATATTACAACTAATTGCACAGAAACACGAAGTATCATAAGAAGTTACTGTTTAAAAATATATACCAATGTACTGCACAAACAAGAAGAAATGGAAAAATTCATAGAAACATACCACCAACCAAGAATCAGGAATATATAGAAAATTTTAACAGACCAATTACTAGTAAGAATATTGAATCAGTAGTGAAACATTTCCCCTGAAGTAAAGCTCAGGACCAGATGGCTTTACTTGTGAATCCTACCAAACTTTCAAAGAATTAATACCAATCCTTCTTAAACTCTTCCAAAAAATTAAAGAGTAAGGAACACTCCCAAACTCATTTTACAAAGCCTGCCTTAACCTGATACCAAAGCCAGAAAAGATCAGTAATGGTAAAGAAAAGTACAAGCCTATATTCCCAATAAATATAGATGAAAAACTTTCAGTAAAATACTAGAAAACCGGGACACTTGGGTGGCTCAGTCAGTTAAGCATCTGCCTTCAGCTCAGGACCCTGGGATCATGTCCCACATCAGGCTCCCCGCTGAGCGGGGAGCCTGCTCTTCCCTCTGCCTGCTGCTCCCCTGCTTGTGCTCTCTCTCTCTCTGACAAATAAATAAATAAAACCTTATAAAATCTTATAAAATAAAATAAAATAAAATAAAATGGTAGGAAACCCAATTCAACACTACATTAAAAGGATCTTTCACCATGTTCAAGCAGATTTATTCCTGAGATGCAAGGATGCTTCAACAAATGCAAATCAAAATGTAATACATCACATTAATTAAATGAGCTATGAAAAGCATATGATCATCTCAATAGATGCAGTAAAACATATAATCATATAAAAAGATGCAGAAAAAGCATTTGACAAAATCCAACACTAGTCATGATAATAAATTTTAATAAAACAGGTATAAAATGGCATACATCAACATAATAAAGGCCATGTATGACAAGCCTACAGCTAATGTCATACTCGGTGGAAATTTGAAAGCTTCTTCTCTAAGACTAGGAGCAACACACTGGTGCTCACTCTCACCACCCCAATTCAACACTGTTCTGTGTAATGGAAGTCCTAGACTGAGCAATAGGACAATCAATCAATCATCAGAATTGTAAAGGACTAAGTAAAATTTCTCTTTGCATATGACATAATTTTATATATATAAAATGCTAAGGGCTCCAACGAAAACTTAAGTAAAGTTGGAGGATACAAAATTACATAAAATATTAGTTGCATTTATATACACTAACAATAAATTATCTGTAAAGAAAATAAAGTGATCCTACTTACATTAGCATCAAAAACAATAAAATATTGAGGAGCAAATTTAACCAAGGATGTAAAACATCTCTACAATGTAAAACTACAAGACATTGATGAAAGCAATGGAAGAAAAATGTAAATAAACGAAAATTATTTTATGCTCATGGGTTGGAAGAATTAATATTATTACATGTCTGTACTACCCCCAAACCATCATTAGGGTCAGTGCAAATGTTATCAAGATTCCAGTGGCTTTTTTTTTCTTTTAAAAGAAGAAGAAATAATAATCCTAAAATCTGTATGAAAGCACAAAAGACTCTGAATAACCAAGGCAATCTTGACAAAGAAGGACAAAGAGGTTGGCATCTCACTTCCTGTTTTTGAGCTATATTATAAAGTTATAGTAACCAAAATAGTATCATAAGGCCATAAAAGAGACACATAGAACCATAGAACAGATTTCAGAGCCCTGAAATAAACCCAAGCATATATATTCAACTAATATTTGAAAAGGGAGCCAAAAATGCTCAATGGAGGAATAAAACAGACTCTTCAATAAGTGGTGCAGGGAAAATTAGATTTCACATGTAAAAGAATGAAACAAGACCCCTATTTTACACTACTCACAACAATTATCTCAAAATGTATTAAAGACTTAGATATAAGACTGAAAACCATAAAAGTTTTAGAAGAAAACATAGGGGGAAAAAATCTCCATGACATAGGTCTTGGCAAGATTTTTTTAAATATGATACTTAAAGTATAAGAAACCAAATAAAAAATAAACAACTAAGGCTACATCAAACTAAAATGCTTCTGCACAGTAAAAGAAACAATAAAAAATTAAATAGTCAACTTACTAAATGGGAAAAAATATTTGCAAATGATATATCTGATCAAGGGTCAACTTCAAAATATTTAAAGAACTCATACAACTCAATAGCAAATAATCCATCAATCAAATCCCACAGATATTTCTTTTAAAAAATGAACAAAAATCTTTAGACACTTTTCCAAAGATATATATATGGCCAAAAACCATAAGTCTGGAAATTTCTGCATTGTGTGAATCTTTCATAGCAATATATGTCTATAATAAAAATAAAAAATACATAAAAAATTGCCAACAGGTAGGGAAAAGCTACTCAATGTCACTAATTATTAGGGAAATGCAAATCAAAAGCACAATGGAATCTCACTGCAAGCTTGTTTGAATGGATATCATCAAAAAGAGAAAGTATAGCAAATACTGACACGGATGTGGAGAAAATGATACCACAGCACACTATTGATAGGATTGTAAATTGTTACAATCATTATGGACAACAGTATGGAAGTTCCTCAAAAAAATGAAAACTCCAAGTGCCATATAATTAAACAATCCCAATTCTGGGAATATATCTGAATGTAACAATATACTATTTTGAAGAGATATCTGCAGCTCCATGTCCACAGCAGCATTATTTACAAAAGTCAAGACATGGAAACAACTTAAGGGCCCTTCAAGGGTGAATGAATAAAGAAGTTATTATATATATATATATATATATATATATATATATATATATATATATAGCCATAGAAAATAAGGAAATTCTGTCTTTTACAACAACATGGATGAAACCTGAAGGCATTATGCTAAGTGAAATAAGTCAGAAAGAAAGAAACAAATACTGTATGATCTCACTGATATATGAAATCTTAAAAAAATCATAGAAAAAAAGTAGATTTATGGTTATTAGAGGCAGGAGTTGGGAGTAGAAGAAATTGATGAAGGAGGTAAAATATCACAAACTTCTTGTTATAAGATAAATAATTACTGGGGATACTGGCAATAATAAAAAAGAGCTGCAATGGATATTCTAATATCTGACAAAACAGACAATGTTTTTGCTAAAAAGGACATCTCATAATGATAAAAATGTCAATCCTTCAAGAAGATATAACAACTATAAGCATATACACATCAAACAAGAAAGTTTCACAATAGATGATAAAAAAACTTACATAACTGGGGCACCTGGGTGGCTCAGTTGGTTAAGCGACTGCCTTCGGCTCAGGTCATGATCCTGGAGTCCCTGGATCGAGTCCCGCATCGGGCTCCCTGCTCGGCAGGGAGCCTGCTTCTCCCTCTGACCCTCCCCCCTTTCATGTGCTCTCTCTCTCATTCTCTCTGTCTCAAATAAATAAAATCTAGAAAAAAAAAAAACTTACATACCTGAAAAGATAAGTATACAATTCACAGCAATAGTAGAATACAATACCTCACTTTCCACAATGGGTAGGATAACATCAGACAGATATTTCATGTGGAAGCATAATCCATGAGTATAAACCAACTCCATTTAACTATAGAGCACTTTACCCAAAAGTAAGAGAGTACACATTTTGACACAAGTACCTGAAACATTCTCCAATATGTATCATATGTAGTGTCATAAAGAAATCTTAATACATTTAAAACTCTTGAGGTAAAACTTTTATTCTGTAAACACATGGAATAATGTTAGAAATCAATAACTGAATGAAATTTGGGAAATTCAAAATTATATGGAAATTTTAAAATATTTTGCTTAATAATCAATGAAGAAGCATATTAAAAATTAGAAAATACTTTGAGATTAAAGAAAATGAAAACACAACAAATCAAAGTATGGGACACAGCTAAGACCATGCTTAAAATTAAATTTATAACTTTAAACAACTTACTGAAAAATAAGAAAATATGAAATCAATAATCTCATCTTCCACCTTAAACTTTGTGATACAGAACAAACTAAACCCATAGCCAGCATTAAAAAAAAAATGAAATAATAAAGATTAGAGTTGAAAGTAGTGAAATAATGAATTAAAACAAAAAGAAAAAAGTGAAATCAAAAGGGTTTTTTTTATTATTATTTTGGAAAATATCAATGATGTTGAAAAATCTTTGGCTGGATTGACCAGAAAAAAAGCAAATAACCAAATTACTAAAATCAGAAATGAATGAAGGTACAATATTATCAACTTCAGAGAAATAAATAAAAAGAATATAAGACAATATTATGAAGCATTGCATGAAATTAGGCAACCTAGATAAAATCAACACATTCTTTGAAAGACAAAAATTATAAAACAAATTGGGAAATAAATGAAAATGTGAATATGTAAGCAACAAGTTAAGATGTTTAATTAGTAATAAATAGGTTTCTATTAAAAAAAAGCCCAGGAACAGTGGGCCTCCCTACACAATTATATTAAACATTTAAAATAGAATTAATACCAAATCTTCACAAACTCTACCAAAAGGAGTGTGAAAAGTTTCCAACTCATTCCATCAGGCTAACATTACCGATACAAAAATCAAATCAATCAACCAATCTATAGGCACATTTCTTTATGAATATTGATGCAAAAATCCTCAAAAAATACAAGCAAAATCCAATGACATATAAAAAGCATCATAAACATGACCAGATCAGATTTATTCTCTGGATACAAAGTTGAATTAATATATTATGTTATAAGAGTGTAATGTTCTATACCAATTGAAGAAAGGACAAACACAACATGATAATCCCAGTAGATGCAGAAAAATAATTCAGCAAGATTCAAAATCTTTTGTGATAAAAGCACTCAATAAATTAGGAATAGAAGGAAACTTCCTCAACCTGACAAAATCATTTGTGAAAAATCCACAGCTACATCATAATGGTAAGGGACTGGTTGCATTCACCTTTGGATCAGAAACAAGATGAGTGTGTCTGCTTTTATCACTTCTATTTTACCTTCTACTAGAGGTTCTAACACTGACAATTAAGCAGGAAAATAAATAAAAAGCATCCAGATGGAAAATAAATAAATAAAATTACTCTTCAAATGGCATGATCTTTTATATAGTAACTTCTAAGGAGTCATCAAAAATATTAGCAAATGAAGTAAGTTTAGTATACAAAATCAATATACAAAAATGTATTTCTATACACTAGCAACAAACAATTTCAAGATGAAAACAATTTTATTTATAATAGCATGAAAAAATAAATAAGAATATAGACAGAGTGAAGATTTGAATACTGTAAACTTCAAAACATTATTGAAAGACATTAAACTTTAAGGAAATAAAATTATATTCTATTTATAAGAATTAGAAGTCTTAATATTTTTAAGATGATCATATTTTCTAAACTGATATATAGATTCAGTGAGATTCTGATAAAAATTCCAACTGCATATATGCAACTGATGAATCATTGAACACTACATCAAAAACAAATGATGTACTATATGCTGCTAATAGAACATAATATAAATAAATAAATGAATAAATAAATAAATAAAATAGATTGCAGAAAAAAAATCCAACTGGATTTTTTCAGCAATTAGAAGCTGAAACTTTGGTGACAAGCTGATACTAAAATTCTTATGTAAATGGAAACAGTCTGGAATAGCCAAAACAATCTTGAAGGACAAAAAAGTTGGAGGACTTACACTTGCAAATCCAAAAACAAAACAAAAAACTTGCTACAAAACTACAGCAATCAAGACAGTGTGGTACTGTCATAAGAATAAACAACAACAAAAAAGAAATACAGTAAAATAAAAATAAGAGTTCAGAAATATATCTACCAATAACATAAATTGATTATCAATGTGGGTGACAAGACATTCAATAGGGAAAGAATAATTTTTTAAACAAATGGAACAGATAAATCTACACATTCAAAAGAATGAAGATAGGCCCAAAGCTTACATCACACACAAAATTGATAAAGTGGACAAAATACCCAAGTATAAGAGATAAATTATAAAAATCTTAGCAGAAAACTTAGGTGTAAGTCTTGAATTAGGTAGCTGTTTCTTAGAGAAGATACCAAAAAACAAGAGCAACTGCTTGTGTTCCCTCATAATTTCTGTGTTGAAGACTTAACCTCTGATGTAATGGTATTTGGAGGTGAGGCCTTGGGAAGTAATTAGCTTAAAATGAGATCATGAGGGTGAGATGGGATTAGAGTCCTTATATGAGAAGAAAGAGGCCAGAGCTCTCCTTCATCATGTGAAGACATGTTAATAAAGCAGCAGTCTACAAGTCAGGAAGAGGGTTCTCACCAGGAACCAAATATACTGGCACCTTTATTTTGGACTTCCCACTCCCTTATTTCTATAAGACATAAGTATCTGTTGGTTTTTTATATATTTCCTTGGCAAGAGAAAGGAGAGCAAAAATAAACAATTGGGACTACATCAAACTATAAAGCTTTTGCACAGTGAAGGAAACCATCAATAACAAAGAAATCAGCCTATTGAATGGAATATTTGACTACAGTATATTTGAGAATGGTATATTTGATAAGATAATAATATCCAAAATACATAAAGAGCTCATACAACTCAACACCAAAAAACCCACAAACAATCCAATTAAAAATGGGATAGAGCTTGGGACATCTGGGTGGCTCAGTCATTAAGCATCTGTGTTTGCCTTTGGCTCAGGTCATGATCCCAGAGTCCTGGGATCGAGCCCCACATCGGGCTCCCTGCTCAGTGGGGAGCCTGCTTCCCCCTCTCCCACTCCTCCTGCTTGTGTTCCCTCTCTTGCGCTCTCTGTGTCAAATAAATAAATGGAACCTAAAAAAAAAAAAAAAGGACAGAGTACCTAAATTGATGTGTTTTTTTTTCAAAAAAGTCATACAGATGTCCAACTGACACATGAAAAAATGCTCAACATCACTCATCATCAGGAAAATGCTAATGAAAACCACAATGAGATATCACCTTACATGCTTACAAATGGCTAAAATCAAAAAGACAAATAACAAGTATTGGTGAAGATGTGGAGAAAAAGTAACTCTTGTGCATTGTTGGTGGTAATGTAAATTGGTCCAGCCAGTATGGAAAACAGTATGGTCTCCTCAAAAACCTAAATATAGGAGTACCACATAATCCAGTAATTTCATTAAATGATATTAAGCCAAATAAAACAAAACACTAATTGAGAAAGATATATGCAACCCTAAGTTTATTGCAGCATTATTTACAATAGCCAAGATATGGAAGCAACCTCTGTGTCCACCAATAGATGAATAGGAAAAGGAAATGTGATATATATATACATATATATACAATGGACTATCACTCGGCTTTAAAAAAGAATGAAATAGCCAAACTGTGGAAAGAGCCAAGATGTCCACCAGCAGATGAATGGATAAAGAAGATGTGGTATATATACACAATGGAATATTATGCAGCCATCAAAAAGAATGAGATCTTGCCATTTGCAATGACATGGATGGAAATGAAGGGTGTTATGCTGAGTGAAATAAGTCAATCAGAGAAAGATATGTATCATATGACCTCACTGATATGAGGAATTCTTAATCTCAGGAAACAAACAGGGTTGCTGGAGTGGGGGGTGGGGTGGGAGGGATGGGGTGGCTGTGCTATGGTGAGGGCTGTGAATTGTGCAAGACTGTTGAATCACAGATCTGTACCTCTGAAACAAATAATACAATATATGTTAAGAAAGAAAAAGAAGAAGAAGATAGCAGGAGGGGAAGAATGAAGGGGGGGAAATCAGAGGTGGAGACGAACCATGAGAGACAATGGACTCTGAAAAACAAACTGAGAGTTCTAGAGGGGAGGGGGGTGGGGGGATGTGTTAGCCTGGTAATGGGTATTAAAGAGAGCACGTTCTGCATGGAGCACTGGGTGTTATGCACAAACAATGAATCATGGAACACTACATCAAAAACTAATGATGTAATGTATGGTGATTAACATAACAATAAAAATTTAAAAAAATGAAATCTTGACATTTGCAATGATATGGATGGACCTAGAGGGTATTATGCCAAGAAAAATGGGTCAGACAGAAAAAGATAAATACCATATGATTTCACTTATATATAGAATCTAAAAAAAAAAAGAACAAACAACAATGAAAGTGAAACAGACTCATAAATATAGAGAACACTTTAGTGGTTGCCAGTAGGGAAGGGGTTGCAGAGATAGAGAAAATAGATGAAGGGGATTAAGACATACAAACTTAAACTTATAACATAGACAATTCATGAGAATGAAAAGTGCAGCATCGGGAATATAATCAATAATATTGCATAACTTTGTGTGGTGACAGATTGTAAGTACACTGATGGTGAGCACTTTATAATGTATGTAATTGTCAAAATATTATGTTGTACACCTGAAACTAATGTAATACTATGTCAAAAATACTTCAGTTAAAAATTAATAGAAATATCTAAGAGTCTGTTCCTTGGTTTATCTCTGTGTGTGTGTTTATTTTTCCTTTGCTTATTGCTATGAGACTCGATCTTAAGTGTTCTCACACAAAAATAAAAAAAAAATATCTGTGTGATACAGGTGTTGGTTAAGGATATAGTAATAATTGGGGTGCCTGGGTGGCTCAGTTGGTTAAGCGACTGCCTTCGGCTCAGGTCATGATCCTGGAGTCCTGGGATCGAGTCCCATGTCGGGCTCCCTGCTCAGCAGGGAGTCTGCTTCTCCCTCTGACCCTCCTCCCTCTCATGCTCTCTGTCTCTCATTCTCTCTCCCTCTCAAATAAATAAATAAAATCTTTTTTAAAAAAAGGATATAGTAATAATCATATTGCAAGTTTAAATGTATCAAATCAACATGTTGCATACCTTAAACTAGGACAATGTTATATGTCAGGTATATTTCAATATAAAAAATAATTTAAAAAACTATGAGATACCACTTCAAGTCCACTAGAATGGGTATAATAACAACAACAAAAACAGGTAGACTGTAATAAGTATTGGGGAGGAAATGGAGAAACTGGAACACTCATTCATTGCTGTTGAAAATGTAAAAAACCTGTAGTTCCTGTGGAAATGTTTGGCAATTTCTCAGTATATTAAACATAAGATTTTTATACATTCCAGCAATTCCACTCTTTATTATTTAACCAAAATAGCTGAAAACATATATCCACGCAGAAACTTGTTCACAAATCTTCATAGGAGCACTGATCATATAGTGAAAAAGTAGAGACAAACCATTCAGTCATCAACTGATGAAGGAATAAACACAATGTGCTCTGATTGTACAATGGGATATTATTTAGCACTAAAAAGGAATGAAGTAACTGTACATGTTGTAACATTGATGAATGTTGAAGACAGTAGTCAGAGTTAAAGAAGCCAGGCACAAAAAGGCACAAAATAAATTATTCTTTACAGATGAGATGCTGAATATAGGCAAATACATAAATAGAGAATTATAATATGTAGCTGTCACTGGTAGGGGTAGGGTGAAGTGGGGATTGACTAATTACTTCTAGGTTTCTTTGGGAGTGATGGAAATGTTTTTGAATTAGGTATTCGTGATGGGTGCACAATTTACAACATGAATACATTAAAACCCACTGAATTATAGAGTTTAAAATGGTGGATTTTATGGTATGTGGATTACATGTCAATTTTAAGAAAACTTTGCCATTCAACTTGCATATTTATGCACACCAACTTCTTGGTAAACTTTGGAGAACAGAGTTTAGGAAAGTCTCTTTGAAATCTTCTGTGATACCTACAGTTTATACCCACTGTTCTTTATCTGGTCTATACATAAGAGTAGCTATTACTAAGATTGTCCCACATCCCCCCACCAGAGTTCTAAATTCCCCATAGGAAAGCCTAGAATACTTTATTTATATGAATTTACCAAGTGCTTTTGTTAAGACCATATCATAAAAGTGGTAACTGACTCATTTGTCTGACTTCCTAGGCAAAGAGTCAAGTGAATTTTAGCTTTTTGACAGTAAGTAGGTCATATAGTCCTTCTACAGCATAGGTTTCTTTTCTGTAGATTCGAGGTAGGTTTTGACACTTATGTATTTCTTGTTTTGTGTGTACCAAGCATCTTATTTTTATTTTACATTATTTTAATTTTTGCTTTTACTCACAAGTTTATTTCTCTTATTCTCCAAATTTTTATTTAAATCCTCAAGATGTTAAGAATAGAGCTACCCTATGACCCAGCAATTGCTCTACTTGGTATTTACCCCAAAGATATAGATGTAGTGAAAAGAAAGGGCATGTGCACCCCAATGTTCATAGCAGCAATGTCCACAATAGCCAAACTGTGGAAGGAGCTGAGATGACCTTCAACAAATGAATGGATAAAGAAGATGTGGTACATATACACAATGGAATATTATTCAGCCACCAGAAATAATGAATACCCACCATTTGCATGGACATGAATGGAACTGGAGGGGATTATGTTAAGTAAAGTAAGTCAAACAGAGAAAGACAATTATCATATGGTTTCAGTCATATGTGGAACATAAACAATAGCACGGAGGACCATTGGGGAAGGGAGGGAAATCCAAAGGGGGAGAAATCAGAGAGGGAGATGAACCATGAGAGTATGGACCCCAAGAAACAATCTGGGGATTTCAAAGGGGAAGAGGGTGGGGGAAGGTGGTAACAGGGTGATGGGTATTTAGGAGGGCACGTGCTGTGATGAGCACTGGGTGTTATACTTAACTAATGAATTGTTGAACACTACATCAAAAACAAATTATGTACTATACAGTGGCTAACTGAACATAATAAAAAATAAATAAAAATACGAAAAAATTAAATTAGTTCACATACAGCATAAAATTAGTTTCAGGTGTAGAATTCACTGATTCATCACTTACATATAACAATCAGTACTCATCACAAGTGCCTTCCTTAATAACTACCACCTATTTAACCCATCTTCCCTCCCACCTCCCCTCCAGTAACCATCAGTTTGTTCTCTATAGTTAAGAGTCTGTTTCTTGGATTGCCTCACTTTTTTTCCAACTATGTTCATCTGTTTTGTTTCTTAAATTCCACATATGAATAAAATCATATGGTATTTGTCTTTCTCTGACTTTTTTCACTTAGCATAATACTTTCAAGCTCCAACCATGTCATTGCAAATGGCAAGATTTGATTCTTTTTTATGGCTGAGTATATTCCATTGTGTGTGTGTGTGTGTGTGTACCACATATTCCTTTTTTTAAGATTTTGTTTATTATTTATTTATTTGGGAGAGGGAGGAGGAGCAGAGGGAGAGGGACAAGCAGATTCTGCGCTGAGTGCAGAGCCCAACATGGGGCTCAATCCCACAACCCTGAGATCATGACTCCAGACGAAACCAAGAGTCAAACACTTTAACTGACTGAGCCATCCAGGCACCCCACCACATATTCTTTCTCCCTTCATTAGTCGATGGCATTTGGGCTCTTTCTATAATTTGGCTATTATTGATAATGTTGCTGTAAACATTGGGATCCCTTCGAATTAGTATTTTCCTATCCTCTGGATAAATACCTAGTAGAGCAATTGATGTATCATACAGTAGTTCTATTTTTACTTTTTTGAAGAACCTTATCCTGTTTTCCAAGTGGCTGCACCAGTTTGCATTCCCACCAAGAGGGCAAGAATGTTCCCCTTCTTCCACATCCTTGCCTTTTGTTTCCTGCATTGTTAATTTTACCATTCTGACGGCTGTGAAGTAACATCTCATTGTAGTGATGAGTGATGTTGAGCATCTTTTCATGTGTCTGTTAGCCATCTATATGTCTTCTTTGGAAAAATGTCTATTCATGTCTTATGCCCATTTTCTAATTGGATAATTCATTTTGGGGGTGTTGAATTTTATAAGTTCTTTATATATTTTGGATACAAACCCTTTATCAGATGTCATTTGCAAATATTTTCTCCCACTACATAGGTCGCCTTTCAGTTTTGATTATGTCCTTCCCTTTGCAAATTTTCATTTTGATGAAGCCCCAGTAGTTTATTTTTGCTTTTGTTTCCCTTGCCTCAGGAGACATATCTAGTAAGAAGTTCTACAGCTGAAGTAAAAGAGATTACAGCCTGTGATCTCCTCTAGGATTTTGATGGTTTCCTGTCTCACATTTAGGATTTTCATCCATTTTGAATTTATTATTATGTATGGTGTAAGAAAGTGGTCCAGTTTCCTTTTTTTACATGTTGCTGCCCAGTTTTCCCAACACCATTTGTTGAAGAGATTGTCTTTATTCCATTGGATATTCTTTTTTGCTTGGTTGAAGTTTAAGTGACCATATAAATGGGAGTTCATTTCTGGGATGTGTCTGTTTTGTGCCAGTACCATACTGTCTGGATGACTGCAGCTTTGTAATATCAGTTGACGTCTAGAATTGAGGTGTCTTTAGCTTTGCTTTTCTTATTCAAGGTTGCTTTGGGTATTCAGGGTCTTTTGTGGTTCCATACAAATTTTAGGATTGTTTGTTCTAGCTCTGTGAGAAATGCTGCTGGTATTTTGATAGGGATTGCACTGTCTGTGTAGATTGCTACGGATAATATAGACATTTTAACAATATTTGTTTTTCTACTCCATTTCTTCATGTCCTCTGCAATTTCTTTCATCAGTGTTTTATAGTTTTCAGAGTACAATTTGGTTAGGTTTATTCCTAGATATCATGGGTTTTTTGTCAAATTGAAAATGGGATTGATTCCTTGATTTCTCTTTGTGGTGCTTCATTATTGGTGTATAGAAATGCTGCACATTTCTGTATGTTGATTTTGTATACTGTGACAACTGAATTCATGTATCAGTTTTATCAATTTCTTCATGGAGTCTTTTGGGATATATATATCTGCAAATAGTGAAAATTTGACTTCTTCCTTGATGATTTGGATGCTTTTATTTATTTTTGCTGTTTCATTGCTGAGGCTAGGACTTCCACTACAATGTTGAATTACAGTGGTGAAAGTTGACATCCCTGTCTTGTTCTGATTATAGTGGAGAAACCGCTCAGGTTTCCCCATGAAGGATGATATTTGCAGTGGGTTTTTCATATACGGCCTTTATTATTTTGAGGTATTTTCCCTGTACACCTACTTTGTTAAGAATTTTTAACACAAAATAATGTTATATTTTGTCAAATGTATTTTCCTACATTTATTGAAAAGTTCATATGGTTCTTATCCTTTCTTTCTTTTAATGTGGTGTATATCATATTGATTGATTTGTGAATTTTGAACCAACCTTGCAGCCCAGGAACAAATCCCACTTGATTGTGGTGGAGGAATCCTTTAATGTATTGTTGGATTAGATTTCCTAGTATTTTGTTAAGAATTTTGCATCCATCTTCATCATGGATATTGGCCCACAGTACCCTTTTAGTGTAGTCCTTGGTTTTGGAATCAGGGTAATGCTGGCATCAAATAATGAATTTGAAAGTTTTCCTTCCATTCTTATTTTTTGGAACAGTATGAGAATAATAGATATTAACTCTCCTTCAAATGTTTGGTAGAATTCCCCTGGAAATCCATTAGGTCCTGGACTTTTGTTTGTTAGGAAATTTTTGATTACTGATTCAATTTATTTGATGGTTATCAGTCTGTTCAAGTTTTCTATTTCTTCCTGTTTCATCTTTGGTATTCCTTTTTTTCTTAAAGATTTATTTATTTATTTATTTATTTATTTATTTATTTATTTATTTATTTATTTATTTATTTATTTTAGAGAGACAGTGAAAGTGGGGGAAGTGGCAGAGGGAGAGAGAGAGAGCTAGAGAAGCAGACTCCCTGTTGAGCTTGAAGCCTTACTTGGAGCTTGATCATGAACTGAGCCAAAACCAAGTGCCAGATGTCCAACCGACTGAGCCACCCAGGCACCTGTTTTTGCACTTTGTATGTTTGTAGGAATTTATCCATTTCTTCCAGAATGTCCAATTTGTTGGCATATTTTTTTCACAATATTCTTCTAAATTATTTGAAAAATGCCTGGGACACAAAGTGAGGAGGCTGTTCTTTTCAGAGTGCTTCCCTGAGAGGCAATGTGCATGGAAGCTCCTCTCTGGGGACAAAGGAGATGGCTGGCAACACTTCCCGCCTCTGACACTCAGCATAAACACCGAGCCACCTGTGGAAAGCAGCACAGAGCAGACACTGGCTACCTAACCTGCTTACACAAGTCCCACACAACTGCAATCTGGTGGTACTGCCATTCTCAGTCACATTTGCCTCAGTCCCAGTATGGCAGGAACCTTCTTCTGAAGACCTGTAGAAACCACTGCCCACACTATGGCTCATGACCAGAGAGTTTGGCAAGCTTCAGTTCTATTGGAAGTAGATCAGATCCCATTTAACATGCAGACCTGAGCACACATAGTTAAAATTCTCCACATTCTGGCCAAGAACCAAACACTGACCACTGTGGGCAAGGAGAGCTTCTGTAGATGACCAGACTGGAAGACAGAGCAGCCAAAACACAACAGCAGTCTCCATGCAACAAGCATTAGTGAAATTCCCTGAAGCACCAGGCCCTGGACACTATGTGACCTCTTCTACATAGAACCATTGCTCTCAGGAACAGGGAACATAATGGATTTTTCAAATACACAGAAGAAGACAGAGACCTAGGCAAAATGCAAACAAAAGAATTCATCCCAAATGAAACAAGAGGTCACAGATAAAGATATAACTGAAACAGATATAAGTAACATGTCCAATGGAGAATTTATATAAACAATCATAAGGATATTCACTGTGCTTGAAAAAAGAATGGAAGACTTCAGGGAGGTCATTACTGTAGAGATAAAAGTGTTAACAAAACAAGAAGTAATAAATGAAAAATGCAATAACTGCTATTTGAAAGAGCATTGATTCATTGAAAATAAGGATGGAAGAAGCAGAGGAAAGAATATGTGATTGAGAAGATAAAATATTGGAAAATAATGAAGCTGAACAAAAGAGAAAAAAATATGGAACATGAGAATAGTCTTAAGAACTCAGTGACCCCATCAAATATAATAACAGTCATTCTATAGGAGTTCCAGAAGAAAAGAGAAGAAAAGGCACCAGAAAATTTATTTGAAGAAATAATAACTGAAAACTTCCCAAATCTGGGGAAGGAGACAGACATCAACATCCAGAAGGCACAGAAAATTGTCATCAAAATCTACAAAAGTAGGCCAACACCAAGATACATTGTAATTAAATTTGCAAAATATAGTGATAAAGAAAAATATAAAAACAGCAAACAAAAGAAGTCCCCAACTTACAATGGTGGACCCGTAAAGCTAGCAGCAGATCTCTACACAGAAAATTGGTAAGCCAGAGAAAGGCAGCATGATATATTCAAGGTGCTGAATGGGAAAAATTTGCAACCAAGACTATTCTATCAAGCAAGGCTATCATTCTGAAGAGAAGGAAAAATAGAGTTTCCCAAACAAAATCTAAGGGAGTTCATGAACACTGAAAAAGCCCCACAAGAAATATTAAAGGGGATTCTGAGTGGAGAGGAACTACCAAAATTGACAAAGACAAGAGAGGAACAGAGAACATCTCCAGAAACAACAAACAAGGACTATAATGACACTAAATACATATCTATCAATAATTATTCTAAATGGAAGTGGATTAAATGCTCTAATCAAAAGAGTATCAGAATAGATAAGAAAACAAGATCCATCTATATGCTGCCTACAAGAGACTCATTTTAAACCTAATGACATATGCAGATTGAAAGTAAGGAGATGCAGAAACATATATCATGCAAATGACATTTTAAAAAAAGCCAAAGTAGCAATACTTATATCAGACAAACTGGATTTTAAACTAAAGACTAACAAGAGATGAAGAAGGGCACTATATCATAATAAGGGGGTACTTTCCAACAAGAAGATCTAACAATTGTAAGTATTTATGCCCCAAACTTGGGAACACCCAACAATTAATAAACAACATAAAGAAACTCATTGATAATAATACAATACTAGTAGGGGATTTTTAACACCCCACTTACATCAATGGACAGATCATCTAAGTAGAAAATCAACATGGAAACAATGGCTTTGAATGATACACTGGAACAGATCGACTTAACAGATATATTCAGAACAGTCCAACCTAAAGCAGCAGAATAAGCATTTTTTTTCAACTGAACATGGGTTATTCTCCCAAATACATCATATACTCGGTCACAAGTCAGGCCTCAACAACAAAAAAAGATTGAGATCATAGCATGCATATTTTCTGACCACAACTCTATGAAACTTGAAGTCAGCCACAAGAAAAATAAAATTGTGAAGATGACAAGTACATGGAGGTTAAACAACCTGCTATTAAGAATGAATGGGTCAACCAGGAACTCAAAGAAGAAATAAGACTACATGGAAACAAACGAAAATAAAAAACATGAGGTGCAAAACCTTTAAGATGCAGCAAAAGTGATCCTAAAAAGGAAGTATATAGCAATACAGACCTATAATAAGAAGCAAGAAAAATCTCAAATAAACACCATAGCCTTACACTTATGGGAGCTAGAAAAAGCACAACAAATGAAGCCTAAATCTAAAAATTAGAACAGAAATAAATGACATAGGAACTAAAAACAATAGGACAGATCAATGAAACCATGAGCTTGTTCATTGAAAAAATTAATAGAATTGATAAACTCATACTTATCAAGAACAAGAGACAAGACCCAAAGAAATAAAATCATAAAAGAGGGAAGAGAAATAACAACCAACACCACAGAAATTCAAGCAATATAATAGAATACTATGAAAAAATATATGACAACAAATTGGACAAACTGGAAGAAGTGGATAAACACCTAGAAACATATTAAATACCAAAAGTGAAAGGGTAACAAATAGAAAACTTGAAAAGACCAATAATGAAGAAGGAAATTGAATCAGTAATAAAAGCTTTCCCAATAAATGGAAGTCCAGGGCCAGATGGCTTCACAGCTGAATTCTACCAAACATTTACAGAAGATTTAATGCCTGTTTCTCTCAAACTATTCCAAAAAAAAAATAGAAAAGGAAGGAGACTATCCAAATTCACTCTGTGAGACCAGTATTACTGTGATATCAAAACCAGATAAAAACCCTACTAAAAAAGATAACTACAGGCCAATATCCCTAATGAAAATGGAAGCAAAAATTCTTAGTAAAAGACTAGCAAATTGAATCCAACAGTGCATTAAAAGAATCATTCACCACAATCAAGTGGGAATCATTTCTTTGTTGCAAGGGTGGTTCAATATTCCCAAATCAATCAACATGATACATCACATCAATAAAATAAATGATAAGAACCATATGAACTTTTAAATAGAGGCAAAAAAGCATTTGACAAAGTACAACATCCATTCATGATAAAAACCCTCAATAATTGGGGTTAGAGAGAACATACCTTAATATAATAAAGGCCATATATGAAAAAACACAGCTAATATTATCTTTAATGGGGAAAAACTGAGATCTTTTACTCTAAGGTCAAAACCAGACAGGAATATCCACTTTCACAAATCTTATTTAACATAGTACTGGAAGTCCTAGTCATAACAACCAGAAAACAAAAAGAAAACTACTAGAACTGATAAAAGAATTTAGTAAAGTCAAAGGATGCAACATCAGTGTACTAAAATATGTTGCATTTCTACACATCAATTATGAAGCAGCAGAAAGAGAAATTAAGAAAACAATCCCATTTATGATTGCACTAAAACCTTAAGATATGTAGGAATAAACCTAACCAAAGAGATGACCTATACTCTGAAAACAATAAAACACTAATGAAATAAATTGAAGAGGACATAAGGAAATGGAAAGACATTCCATGCTCATGGATCAGAAGAAGAAATATTCTTAAAATGTCTATACTACCCAAAACAGGTTACACATTTAACACAATCCCTATCAAAATACCACCAGCATTTTTCACAGAGCTAGAAGAAAGAATCCAAAAATGTGTATAGAACAACAAAAGACCCCAGATAGCCAAATCCACCTTGAAAAAGCAAAGCAAAGCCGAAAGCTTCACAATTCCACACTCCAAGTATGTTACAAAGCTGTAGTGATCAAGACAGTATGGTACTAACACAAATATGGACACACAGCTCAATGGAATAGAGCAGAAAACCCAAAAAATGAAATCACAACTATACGATCACTTAATCTTTGACAATGCAGGAGTGTCCAATGGGGGAAAAAAACAGTCTCTTCAATAAGTGGTTTTAGGAAAACTGGACAGCAACATGTGAAAGAATGAAACTGGACCACCTTCTTACACCATAAACAAACATAAATGCAATATGTATGAAAGACCTAAATGTGAGAGAGGAAACTATTAAAATCCTAGAGAAGAACACAGGCACTAATCTCTTTGACATTGCCCATAGTAACCTCTTTCTAGATATGTGTCCTAATGTAAAGGGAATAAGAGCAAAAATAAACCATTAGGACTTCATCAAAATAAAGGTCTTCTGAGGTGCCTGGGTGGCACAGTCAGTTAAGTGTCTGACTTTCGGTTTTTGGCTCAGGTCATGATCTCAGAGTCATGAAATCGAGCCATGCATCAGACTCCACACTCAGTGGGGTGTCTGCTTGAGATTCTCTATCTGCCTCCGCCCCTCCCCCAAGCTCTCTCTCTCTTTTTATCTCTCTCTCTCTCAAATAAATAAAACATTAAAAGTAAAACAAACAAAAATAAATAAGAAGCTTCTGCACAACAAAGGAACCAATCAACAAAGCTAAAAGGCAACCTGCAGAATAGAAGACATTTTAAATACATCTGACAAAGGGTTAGTATCCAAAGAATACAAAGAATTTATAAAATTTAATATCTTAAAAACAAATAATCCAGTTAAAATGGGACAAAATACATGAATAGATATTTTTACAAGGAAGACATAGAAATGGCAAACAGACACATGAAAAGCTGTTCAACATCACTCATCATCAATGAAATACAAATCAAAATTACAATGAGATATTACCTCACGCCTGTCAGAATGGCTAAAATCAACAACACAAGAAACAACAGGTGTTAGCAAGGATGTGGAGAAAGGGAAAACTCTTGCCTTCTTGGTAGAAATGCAGACTGCTGCCATCACTCTAGAAAACAGTACAGGTTTCTCAAAAAATTAAAAATAGAACTACCCTATGATCCAACAATTGCACTAATAGATATTTCCCCAAGGAATACAAAAAACTTTTTCAAGTATTACATGCAGCCCAATGTTTATACCAACATTTTCATAATAGCCAAATTGGAGAACAGCCCATGTGTATGAGGTTTGCTTTTCTTTTCCAAGTTTGCTTTGACTATTTGGGGTCTTTTGTGACAAATTCTAGGATTGTTTGTTTTATTTCTATGAAAAACGCTGTTGGTATTTTGACAGGGATTACATTAAATGTATAGATTGCTTTGGATAGCATGAAGATTATAACAATATTTGTTCATCCAATCCATGAGCATGGAATGTCTTTCCATTTTTTTGTGTTGTCTTCAATTTCTTTCATCAAAGTTTTATAGTTTTCAGAGTACAGATCTTTCACCTCTTTGGTTAGGTTTATTCCTAGGTATCTTACTGGTTTTGGTGCAATTGTAAATGGAACTGATTCCTTAATTCCTTTTTATGCTGCTTCATTATTGGTGTATAAAAATGCAACATATTTTAGTACATTGATTTTGTATCCTGCAACTGTACCGAATTTGTGTATCAGTTCTAGCATTTTTTTAAGATTTTATTAATTTATTTGTCAGAGAGAGAGCACTAGCAGGGGGAGTGGCAGGCAGAGCAGGTAGAGGGCAAAGTAGGCTCCCCACTGAGCAAGGAGCCCCATGCAGGACTCAATCCCAGAACCCTGGGATCATGACCTGAGCCGAAGGCAGACACTTAACTGACTAAACCATCCAGGCATCCCAGTTCTAGCAATTTTTTGGTGGTGTCTTTTGGGTTTTCTATATAGAATATCAGTTCATCTGCATATAGTGAAAATTTAATCCTCTTTGCCGATTTGGATACATTTATTTCTTTTGTGTGGTGATTGTTGTGGCTAGGGCCTTGGTACTATGTTAAATAACAGTGGTGAGAGTGGACATCCCTGACTTGTTCTTAACAGTAGAAGAAAATCTCTCAGGTGTTGCCCATTGAGGATGATATGAGATGTAAGTTTTCCATATATGGCCTTTATTATGTTGAGGTATATTCCCTCTAAACCTATTTTGTTAAGGATTTTTATTATGAATGGGTGCTGTACTTTGTGAAATGTTATTTCCTCATCTACTGAAATGAACATATGTTTCCTATACTTTCTTTTATTCATGTGGTGTATCATGTTGACTCATTTGCAAATATCAAACCACCCTTGCAATCCAGGAATAAATCCCACTTGATAGTAGTAAATGACATTTTAATGTATTGTTGGATTTGGTTTGCTAGTATTTTACTGAGAATTTTTGCATCCATGTTCATCAGGGACATTACCATGTAGTTCTCTTTTATAGTGGAGGCTTTATCTAATTTTTGTATGGGATAATGATGGCCTCCTAGAATGAAATTGGATGTTTTCCTTCCTTTTCTATTTTTTGGAATAGTTTGAGAGTAGGTATTAAATTTTCAAATTTTTTGTTAGAATTTGCCTGTAAAGCCATGTGACCCTGGAGTTTTGTTTGTTGGTAGGTATTTAGTTATTGATTTCATTCCTTTATTGGTTATCAGTCTATTCAAGTTTTCTATTCCTTCCTTTTTCGGTTTTGGTAGTTTATATGTTTTAGGAATTTGTCCATGTCTTCCAGTTCGTCAATTTGTTGGCATATCGTTTTTCATAATATTCTCTTATAATTTGTCTTTCTGTGGTGTTGGTTGTTGATTTCTCCTCTGTCATTTGAGACTTCACTTATTTGGGCCTTTTCTCTTTTGATTTTTATAAGTCTGGCTAGGGGTTTATTCATTTTATTAACTTTTTCAAAGAACCAGCTCCTGATCTCATTGATCTCTTCTATCATTTTTTAAGTATTTTTTCTTTGTAGTTTCAAGCTTGGTTTTGTTTTGTTTTGTTTTTAATTCATTAGTTAACACATAGTGTAATTTTAGTTTCAGGAGTAGAATTTAGTGATGGATCCTTTACAGATAATACCTAGTGCTCATCACAAGTGCCCTCCTTAATACCCATCACCCATTTAACCCATCCAACTGCCCACATTCTCTCTAGCAACACTCAGTTCTGTATAATTAAATGTCTGTTTTATGGTTTTCCTCTCTCTTTGTTTCCCCCTGTTCATCTGTTTTGTTTCTTAAATTCCACATATAAGTGAAATCATATGGTATTTGTCTTTCTCTGACTGACTTATATCAGTTAGCATAATACACTCCAGATCCATCCACATAGTTGCAAATGGTAAGATTTCATTCTTTTTTAAAAGATTTTATTTATTTATTTGACAGAAAGAGACAAAACGAGAACAGGAGCATAAGCAGGGGGAGTGGGAGAGGGAGAAGCAGGCTTCCTGCAAAGCAGGGAGCCTGATGCAGGGCTTAATCCCAGGACTCTGGGATCATGACCTGAGCCAAAGGCAGACACTTAATGACTGAACACCCAGGTGCCTAAGATTTCATTCTTTTTTATGGCTGAGTAATATTCTATTTTATATGTATAGTATGACATCTTTATCCATTCATTAGTTGATGGATATTTGGGTTCTTTCCATAATTTGGCTATTATTGATAATGTGCTATAAACACCAGTGTACATGTATCCCTTCAGATCAATATTTTTTTTTTTGGTATCCTTTGGGTAAATACCTAAGAGTGTAATTGCTACATCATAGGGTAGTTCTATTTTTAACCTTTTGAGAAACACCCATACTGTTTTCCAGAGTGGCTGCACCTGTTTGCATTCCCACCAACAGGGCAAGAGGGTTTCCCTTTCTCCACATCCTCACCAACACCTGTTGTTTCCTGTGTTGCTAATTTTAGCCCTTCTGACTGGTGTGAAGTGGTATCTCATTGTAGTTTTGATTTGTATTGCCCTGGAGATGAGTGATGTTGAGCATCTTTTCATGAGTCTGCTGGCCATCTGGATGTCTTCTTTGGGAAAATGTCTATTAATGTCTTCTGCTCATTTAACTGGATTATTTCTTTTTTGAGTGTTGACTTTTATAAGTTCTCTATATATTTTACATACTAACACTTTATCAAATATGTCATTTGCAAATATCTTCTCCTATTCTGAAGGTTGCCTTTTAGTTTTGTTGATTTTTTTTTACTCCTCTATGCAGAAGCATTTTACGTAGATGAATTCCCAATAGTTCATATTTTATTTTTTTCCTCCTTGCCTCTGGAGCTGTGTCTTATAAGAAGTTGCTAAGGCCAATGTCAAAGAGTTGCTGACTGTGTTCTGCTCTAGCGTTTTGATGGATTCCTGTCTTACATTTAGGTCTTTCTTCCATTTTTTATGTTTGTGTATGGTATAAGGTAGAGTTTCAATTTCAGAGTCCAGTTTCATTCTTTTGCATGTTGCTCTCCAGTTTTCCCAACAGGATTTGTTGAAGAGAATGTCTTTTCCCTATTAGATATCCTTTCCTGCTTTGTCAAAGATTAGTTTACCATATAGTCTGGGTCCATTTCTGGGTTTTCTATTCTGTTCCATTTGATCTATGGGTCTGTTTTTGTGCCAGTACCATATTGCCTTTATCACAATGGCTTTGTAATATAACTGGAAGACTGGGATTTTGATGCTTCCAGGTTTTCTTTGCTTTTTCAAGATCATTTTGGCTGTTCTGATTCTTTTGCTGTTCCATACAAATTTTAGGATTCTTGGTTCTAACTCTTTGAATAATGTTTGTGGTATTTTTTAAAGATTGATTTATTTATTTATTTATTTATTTATTTATTTATTTATTTATTATTTTAGAGAGAGAGAGAGGGAGAGTGAGGGGAGGGGCAGAAGGAGAGGGAGAGAGAATCAGACTCTCCACTGAGCATGGAGTCTGTCACGGGGCTCAATTTCATGACCCAGAGATCACTACATGAGTCAAAATCAAGAGTCAGCGCTTAACACACTGAGTTACACAGGTGCCCCATTTGTGGTTTTTTGGTAGTGATTGCAATATATGTATAAATTACTTTTGATAATATAGGCATTTTAACAATATTTTTTGTTCCAATCCTTGAGCATGAAATATTTTTCCTTTTTTGTGTGTCATCTTCAATTTCTTTCATAAGTGTTCTATAGTTTTCAATGTACAAGTCTTTGACTTCTTTGGTTAGGTGTATTGCTAGTATTCTTATGGTTTTTTGCAATTGTAAATGGGATTTATTCCTTGATTTCTCTTTCTGCTACTTCATTATTGGCATATAGAAATGCAACAGATTTCTGTTCATTGATTGTGTATCCTGTGACTTTACTGAATTTGTGTATCAGTTCTAGTAAATTTTGGGTGGAGTCTTTTGGGTTTTCTACATAGAGTCATGCCATAGAGTCATGTCATCTTCAAATAGTGAAAGTTTGAATTATTCCTCATTTTTTTGGAGCTTTTTGTTTCTTTGTGTTTTCTCATTGCTGAAGCTAGGACATTCAGTACTATATTATATAGCAGTGGTGACAGTGGACATCCTTGCTTTGTCCCTGACTGTAAAGGAAAATCTCTCAGTTTTTACTTATTGAGGATGATATTAGTTGTGGGTTTTTATATTTGGCTTTTATTATGTTGTTATGTTATCTTAATATCCTTCTTTCTCTACTTTGCTGCTTGTTTTTAACAAGAATCCATTCTGTAATTTGTCAAATGCTTTTTCTGTACCTATTGAGAGGATCATCTGATTCTTCTCGTTTCTTTTATTAATGTTGTGTATCATGTTGTTTCATTTGTGAATATGAAACTACCCTTGCAACACAGGAATAAATCCCACTTGATCATGGTGAATGATTCTTTTAATACACTGTTGGATTTTAATGGATAATATTTTGTTGAGAATTTCTGCATCCATCTTCATCAGAGGTATTGGCCTTTACTACTTTTTTTTTAGTGTGGTTTCTGTCTGGGTTTGGAATGAAGGTAATGCTAGCCTCATATAATGGGTTTGGACATTTTCCTTCCATTTCTACTTTTTTGGAACATTTGAGAAGAATAGGTATTAACTCTCCTTTAAATATTTGGTAGAATTCCACTGGGATTCCATCCACCCCAGGGCTTTTGTGTGTTGGGAGAATTTTGATTACTGATTCAATTTCTTTGTGGGTTATCAACTGTTCAAGTTTTTTACTTTCTGTTTCAGTGTTGGTAATTTATATGTTTCTAGGAATTTATCCATTTCTTCTAGGTCATCCAGTTTGTTGGCATATAATTTTTCATAACATTCTCTTATAATTTTTTGTATTTTTGTGGTGCTGGTTGTGATCTCTCCTAATTTGTGATTTTTTAAATTTGATCCTTTCTCTTTTATTTTATATATGTGTGGCTAGGGGGTTAATGAATTATGTTAATTTTTCAGTGATCATGTTCCCAGTTCCCTTGATCTATTCTATGTGGTGTTTGTTTGTTTGTTTCTATATCACCTATTTTCGCTCTATCCTTTATTATTTCCCTTCTTGTGTGGGTTTTAACTTTCATTTATTGTTCTTTTTCTAGCTTCTTTAGGTGTAAAGTTTGGTTGCATATTTGAGATTTTTCTTGCTTCTTACATCAAGAAACTTTTGCTGCATCCCAAAGACTTTGGATTGTCATGTTTTCATTTTCATTTTTCTATGTATTTTTAAATTTCTTCTTTAATTTCCTTGTTGACCCATTCATTGTTTAGTAGCATGTTGCTTAACCTCCATGTATTTGTGGTTTTTCCAAATTTTTTTCTTGTGGTTAACTTCAAATTTCATAGTGTTGTGTTTAGAAAATACGGATTATATGATCTCTATTGTTTTATATTTGTTGAGGCCTTTTTTGTTACCTAATGTTTGATCTATTCTTAATAATATCCTATGTGGATTATAAAGACTGAGTATTCTATTGTTTTAGGATGGAATGTTCTGAATATACCTGTTAAGTCCATCTGATCCAGTGTGTCTTTCACAACCACTGTTTACTTGTTGATTTTGTGTTAAGATGGTCTGTCCATTCATGTAGGTGTGGTGTTCAATTCCGTTACTATCATTGTATTATTATTGTTTATTTCATTTATGTTTGTTATTAAGTATTTTATATATATGGGTTCTCCTATGTTGAGTGTGGAAATATTTATATAGTGCTCTTCAGCTCTTGTTACAGTTCTTGTTTTAAAGTCTAGTTTGTCCAATATAAACATTGCTGCTCTTTCTTTTGACATCCATTTGCCTGATAGGTGTTTCTCCATCCCCTCACTTTCAATCTGCATGTGTCTTTCTTCTAAAATGAATGTCCTGTAGGCTGCATACAAATGGGTCTTGTTTTTGTTTGTTTTTTTTTGTTTGTTTGTTGTTTGTTTTATCTATTCTGATACCCTATGTTTTTTGACTGGAACATTTAGTCCATTTACCTTCATAGTAATTATTGATGGATATTCATTTGTTGCCCTTTTATTACATGTTTTGTCATTGTTTCTGGAGATCCTTGATCCTTTCTTGTTGTTGTCACTTTTATCATCTCCTATGCACTCAAAGAGTCCCCTTTAACATTTCTTGCAGGACTGGTTTGGTGGTCACAAATTCTTTAATTTTTGTTTGGAAAACTCTCTCTCTCCTGCCATTCTAAAAGATACCCTTGCTGGATATAGTATTTTTTTATTGTTTTTTTATTATTATGTTCAGTTAGTCACTGTTAAGTGTATCTTAGTTTTTGATATAGTATTCAATGATTCATTAGTTGTATTTAACACCAACACGTGCCCTCCTTAATACTCATCACCCTGTTACCGCATCACACCACCCACCTCCCCTATGAAGCCCTCAGTTTATTTCCTGGAGTCCATAGTCTCTCATGATTCATCTCCCTCGCTGATTTCTCCCCTTTCAATTTTCTCTCCCTTTCCCTATGGTCCTCCATATTATTCTATATGTTCCATATATGGGTGAAACCATATGATAATTGTCTTTCTCTGCTTGACTTATTTCCCTTAGAATAATCCCCTCCAATTCCATCCATGTCCATGCAAACGGTGGGTATTCATCCTTTCTGATGGCTGAATAATATTGCATTGTATATATGTACCACATCTTCTTTACCCATTCGTCTGTTGAAGAGCATCTCAGCTCTTTCCACAGTTTGGCTATTGTGGACATTGCTGCTATGAACATAGGGGTGCATGTACCACTTCCTTTCATTACAACTCTATCTTTGGGGTAAATATCTAGTAGTGCAATTGCTGGGTCATAAAGTAGCTCTATTTTTAACATCTTGATGAACCTTCATATTCTTTTCCAGAGTGGCTATACCAGCTTGCATTCCCACCAACAGTGTAAGAAGGTTCCCCTTTCTCCACATCCCCATCAATATTTGTTTTTTCCCTTCTTGTTAATTTTTCCCATTCTAACTGGTGTAAGGTGGTATCTCATTGTGGTTTTGATTTATATTTCCCTGATGGCTAGTGATGTTGAGGATTTTTTCATGTGTCTGTTGGCCATTTGTATGTCTTCTTTGGAGAAGTGTCCATGTATTCTGCCCATTTTTGACTGGATTAATTGTTTTCTGGGTGTTGAGTTTGAAAAGTTCCTTACAGATCTTGGCTATCAGCCTTTTATCTGCAATGTCATTTGCAAATATCTTCTCCCATTCCGTGGGTTGCCTCTCATTTTTGTTGACTATTTCCTTTGCTGTGCAAAAGCCTTTTACTCTTGATGAAGTCCCAAAAGTTCATTTTAGCTTTCATTTCCCTTGCTTTTGGAGACACGACTTGAAAGAAGTTGCTGTGGCTGATGTCGAAGAGGTTACAGCCTACATTCTCCTCTAGGACTTTGATGGATTCCTGTGTCAAATTGGGGTCTTTCATCCATTTTGAGTTTATCTTCGTGTATAGTGTAAAAGAATGGTCCAGTTTCATTCTTCTGTATATAGTTGTCCAATTTTCCCAGTACCACTTATTCAAAAGACTGCCTTTTTTCTATTGGATATTTTTTCCTGATTTTTCGAAGATTAGTTGACCATAGAGTTGAGGGTCCATTTCTGGAGTCTCTATTCTGTTCCATTACTCTATTTGTCTGTTTTTGTGCCAATACCATGCTGTCTTGGTGATCACAGTTTTGTAATATAGCTTGAAATCAGGCGTGATGCCCCCAGCTTTGTTTTTCTTTTTCAACATTCCCTTGGTGATTCAGGGTCTTTTCTGGTTCCATACAAATTTTAGGATTGTTTGTTCCAGCTCCTTGAAAAATGCCAGTGGCATTTTAATAGGGATGGCATTGAAAGTGTAGATTGCGGGGCGCCTGGGTGGCTCAGTTGGTTAAGCGACTGCCTTCGGCTCAGGTCATGATCCTGAAGTCCCTGGATCGAGTCCCGCATTGGGCTCTCTGCTCGGCAGGGAGTCTGCTTCTCCCTTTGGCCCTCCCGACCCTCCCCCCTCTCATGCTCTCTCTCTCTCAGGCTTTCTCTCTCAAATAAATAAATAAAATCTTAAAAAAAAAGAAAAGAAAGTGTAGCTTGCTCTGGGTAGCATAGGCATTTTAACAATATTTATTCTTCTGATCCATGAGCATGGAATGTTTTTCCATCTTTTTTGTGTCTTGCTCAATTTCTTTCATAAGTGTTCTGTAGTTTCTAGAATATAGATCCTTTACCTCTTTGGTTATGTTTATTCCTAGGTATCTTATGGTTTTTGTGCTATAGTGAATGGAATGGATTCCTTAATGTCTCTTTTTTCAGTTACATTGTTAGTGCATAGAAAAGCAATTGATTTTGTATCCTGCCACTGTTTGAATTCTAGTAATTGCTAAAAACAGCAAAATTGCTATTTGAGTTCTAGTAATTTGGGTGTGAAATCTTTTGGGTTTTCCACATAAAATATCATGTCATCTGCAAAGAGAGAGATTTTGACTTCTTGGCCAATTTGGATGCCTTTTATTTATTTTTGTTATCTGATTACTGAGGCTAGGACTTCTAGTACTCTGTTAGACTCTAATGGTGAGACTAGGCAACACTGTCGTGTTCTGGACCTTAAGGGAAAAACTCTTATTTTTTCCCCATTGAGAATCATATTTTCTGTGGGCTTTTCATAGATGTCTTTATGATATTGAGGTATGTTCCCTCTATCCCTATGTTTTGAAAAGTTTTAATCAGGAAAGGATGCTATATTTTGTCAAATGTTGTTTTATGCATCAATTGAGAGCATCATGGCTCTTTTCTTTTCTTTTATTAATGTGCTCTATCACGTTAATTTTTTTTTTTTTTTGAATGTTGAAGCACCCTTGCAGACCAGAAATTAATCCCACTTGGTCGTGGTAAATAATCCTTTTAATGTGCTGTTGGATCCTATTGGCTAGGATCTTGTTGAGTATTTTGTCATCCATGTTCATCAAGGATATTGTTCTGTCATTCTCCTTTTTGATGGGGTCTTTGCCTGGTTTTGGGATCAGGGTAATGCTGGCCTCATAGAACGAGTTTGGAAGTTTTCCTTTTATTTCTATCTTTTGAAACAGCTTCAGTAGAATAGGTATTATTTCTTCTTTACATGATTGGTAAAATTGCCCTGGGAAACCATCTGGCCCTGGACTCTTGTTGTTTGGGAGGCTTTTGATTACTGCTTCAGTTTCCTTGCTGGTTATTGGCCTGTTCAGATTGTCTGTTTCTTCGTGTTTCAACCTTGGTCATTTATAAGTGTCCCAGATTGCTTAATTTGTCGGTATATAGCTGCTGGTAATAAGTTTTAATAATTGACTCCATTGCCTTGGTGTTAGTCGTGATCGCTCCCCTTTCCTTCATGATTTTATAATTTGGGTCTTTTCTCTTTTTTTGGATAAGTCTGGCCAGAGGATTATCGATCTTAGCAATTCTTTCAAAGAACCAGTTTCTAGTTTCGTTGATCTGTTCTACTGTTTTTCTGGTTTCTATTTCATTGATTTCTGCACTAAGCTTTATTATTTCTCTTCTCCTGCTTGGTTAGGTTTTATTTGCTGTTCTTTCTCCAGGTCCTTTTGGTATAGGGTTAGCTTTTTCACTTGGGATTTTTCTAATTTTTTTGTGAGAGTCTTAAATGGCTAAGTCCCTCCCTCTTAAGATTGCCTTTGCAGTATCTCATAGGTTTTGGACCAACATGTTTTCATTTTCATTAATTTCTATGAATTGTTTAAGTTTTTCTTTAATTTCCTGGTTGACCCAATCATTCTTTTGCAGAATGCTCTTTAACTTCTAAGTATTTGAATTCCTTCCAAATTTCTTGTGGATGAATTCCAGTTTAACAGCATTGTGTTCTGAAAATATGAAGGGGATATTCTCAATCTTTTGGTATTGTTTGAGACCTGATTTTTAACCCAGTATGTGATCTATACTGGAGAAAGTTCCTTTTGCATTTGAGAAGAATGTGTATTCCTTTGTTTTAAGATGGAATGTTCTTTATATATTTACGAAGTCTATCTGATCTACTGTGTCAAACACATTTTGTTTATTTTTTGATCTTCTGCTTAGATGATCTGTCCATTGCTGTGAGTGGAGTGTTCAGGTCTCCTACTATTAATATATTATTATCAATATGTTTCTTTATTTTGGTTATTAATTGGTTTATATAATTGGCTGCTCCCATGTTGGAGGCATAGATATTTATAATCATTAGATCTTCTTGTTGGATATTCCCTTTAAGTATGGTATAGTGTCCCTCTACATCTCTTACTATGGCCTTTGGTTTAGAATCCAGTTTGTCTGATATGAGGATTGCTACCCAGCTCTCTTTTGGGGTCCATTAACATGGTGAATTGTTCTCCATCTCCTCACTTTCAATCTAGAGGTGTCTTTAGGTTCAAAATGAGTCTCTTCTAGACAGCATATGGGTGGGTCCTGCTTTTTTATCCAATATGATACCTTTTGTCTTTTTATGGGATCATTCATCCCACTTACATTCAGAGTAAGTATTGAAAGATATGAATTTAGTTTCATTGTATTGTCTGTAAAGTCCCTGTTTCTGTATATTTTCTGTTTCTTTCTGGTCTATGTGACTCTTGGGGTTTCTCTTTGTTTACAGAATCCCCCTTAATATTTCTTGCAGAGCTGGCTTGGTGGTCACATGTTCTTTCAGTTTCTGCTTGTCCTGGAAACTTCTTATGTCTCCATCCATTCTGAATGACAGCCTTTCTGCATAAAGTATTCTCGGCTGCATGTTCCTTTCATTTAGTACCTTGAATATGTCTTGCCAGCCCTTTCTGGCTGGCCAGGATTCTGTGGACAGGTCCTTCCTCCATATGTAAGAAATCTCTTCCCCCTTGCTATTCTCAGGATAGCATCTTTGGCTCTAACATTTGCAAGCTTCACTATTATATGTCAGATTGTTGATCTGTTTTTATTTTGGGAGGGGTCCTCTCTGCTTCTTGGACACAAATGCTTGTTTTCTTCCCCAGACAGGGAAGTTCTCAGCTCTGATTTGCTCAAATATATCTTCTAGTCCTCTCTCTCTCCACCCCCTTGGGGATCCTAATAATTCTAACATTGGATCATTTCATGGCATCGTTGATATCTCATCTATTTTCTTTTTTTTCCCCAAAGATTCTATTTATTTATTTGAGAGAGAGAGAATGAGAGAGAGAGAACACATGAGAGGGGATAGGGTCAGAGGACGAAGCAGACTCCCTGCCGAGCAGGGAGCCCAATGCGGGACTCTATCCAGGGACTCCAGGATCATGACCTGAGCCGAAGGCAGTCGCTTAACCAACTGAGCCACCCAGGCGCCCCATATATCTCGTCTATTTTCATGTGCTACCACCTGCCTATCCTTATTTTCCTCAGCTTCCCTCCTTTCTATCAGCTTATCTTCTAGATCACTGATTCGCTCTTCTGCTTCACTTACCCTGGCTGTGAGAGTATCCAATTTAGACTGCATCTCATTCATAGCATTTTAAGTTCAGCCTGATTAGATCTCATTTCTACCCTTAGAGATTCTATATTGTCACTAATGCTGTTTTCAAGCCTAGCTATTGATTTCATGTTTGCTAACCTGAAATCTCTCTCTGACATCTTGCTTATATCCATATCCATTAGTTCTGTGGCAGAGAACATTGTCTCTGGTTCTTTTCTTTGTTGAGATTTCCTCCTCCTAGTCATCCTGTTGAGGGATTGTTGAGTGAATGAACAGAATCCAAAATATTGACCACGACCCAAACTAGATGCACCCTAACAAAATCTGAGGTGGTCAGACACCACCATCAAAAAACTAAAGCCAAGATGAAACACAGGAATAAAATTTTAAAAATGAAAAATTTTTAAAAAGTGGGGAGAGGAATGGAGGCTATAATCTCTCAGTGTGGACAAAGCAGGGTGTTTCAGTTGTTCCTGGGTGTATTTTGGTCTGTGTGTTAGAGGACACTAAGTTCCAAAATTACAAGGAAAGAAAAAATTGTATATATAAAAAGATAAAACTGAATAAGAGTGAAAAATGAGCTAAAATAAAACATATATCTATAAAAAATATTGGTGTGTAAAAATGCAAATTAAAAAGTGACTATGAAGAAGAAGTCAATATAATAGACATCTAGGTGATATGAGGAGAAGGTAAAGAGCAAAGTACAACAGAGAAAAAGCATGTGAAAAGGAAAAAAGAAAAGAAAAAAAAAAGGAAAATTATATCAGAATAATAAGTAATGAGGCTACACCTGGAGTTCAATATACAATTTTCCCCTGGTGTTGGGATTTCAGTCTTATAGGATCCATAGTATTGTCATCCACCTGTTCTTCCTTCTTGTCTTCAGGGTGATGGGCTCAGTGGAAACTGGTCTTCTGTGTGGCTTTTGTTCCCTGGGGGCTTTCTGCACATCTTCAGAGGATCAGAGCAAAAATGGCCATAGCCAAATCTCTCTAAGTCAGAAAAATCTCAGTGTGTGCTCTTTAATAAATCCTCCAGGACAAACAGTCTCCACTTCTGCATGCACTGCTGAAAACTGCAGCCTACCAAGGTGTGCGTCCACAGCAACTCTCTCAGAGGTAGTTTAAGGGGCCCTGGAGTGCCTCTACTCTTTGTGATTCTAAAGCCATGAGTGGCTGTGGGCTTGTGCGTGTACCTGAAGCTCCAGAATCAGGTCTGGGTTCCGCTCTAAAATCCTATTCTGGCCACTACTGTTCTGCGAGTTTTTGCCAGGTCATAGGCACAGGTTCCAGATTTTTTTCAGGCTGTTAAAGAAAGAGCGGTTATCTACAGGCCGGCTCATGGCTCAGACTCTCTACAATTTCAGGAATCCCCTTTTGCTCTCTGGTCCCTCCTAACCTGAGACCACAATGCCCTACCTAGAATTCTGCCTTTTCAGTTCCAGAGTGCCCTTCAGAGAGGGATGTCTCTTACTGGAGCAGATTTCTAAGGGTTCCAATTTTGTGCTCTGGTGTTATATTACTTTCCAGGAGCCAGCTTATGGAGGCTCCCTCCCCCTTCTCTTTATCTTCTAATATCTCCCCACAGATTCATGACTCTGCATGTTCTACCTTGCATAAAACAGTCGCTTTTCTGCTTGTAGAGATCCAGATATATATTCTTATATCTCAGGCTGACTTCTTGGGTGTTCAAAATGGTTTAATAGCTATCCAGCTAAATTCAGGGGACCAGTTGGGGTCCCCTACACCTCTGCCATCTTGCCTCCTCCTCTGGATCAAAGTATTTTCTGTTAAAGTTCCTGAGCTAGATAAGGAGTTCAGAAGTGCCTCATGAACTTGGAGATAAGATTATTCTCTTAGAGACAAGCGTAGTAAAGTATACAATGATTAAAATTAGCCATTGGCAGAAGGTTGTCATCATTCACCTTATAAGAAAGTATGTAATTGTGGTTATTAGGAGATAGTGTGTCTCCTATAATCAAGGTGGCTGTCTTGTTTCCTGAGAACTAAAATATAACTAAAGCTATAATCTAATCATTGTTTCTGTACTCTGAAGAAATAATGTATTACCATAGCTGGAGATGGTTTTCAAAAATTTTACAAAAAAGAAGGAAAAAAGAATAAGAATTTAGCCTTGTTTTTTTTTTAATTTTTCAGTTTTATTGAGATATAATTGACATACATCACTATATAAGTTTAAGATGTACAACATAATGACTTGATTTACATAAACTGTAAAATGATTACCACAGTAAGTTTAGTTAACATCTCTCACCTCATAGAGTTTCAAAATATATAAATAAATTTTTTTTGTTGTGATGATAACTTTTAGGATATACTATATTTAGTAACCTTTTTATTTAGTATGATACAATGGAGAGAGACACTGCATCTGGTGGACATGAGATTTCTGTCACAAGACATGTCTCCTTCATTGTAGATCAATAATAAATCATTAGTCTACTCTGTGATTGAGATTTCATACCTTTCTGTGCTTGCCATATTTGGATTTCTTGTTAAGTCATCCCATGACTACCTAATTCTGTTTACAAAGCACTTTTGTGTCATATACATTTTCTTTTTACCATTAGAATGAGCTATCTTTCATATCAAATTTAAAAATTGAAATTTTTGTCTATACCTATATCTCTTCTGAAAATAGTTAATATGAGACTCTAGTAAGAGATTGTCACCCCTGGGCGTAGGGACAAAAAGGAGTGTCTGGGCCCACATATTTTGTATGGTAAGCTAAACTACTATAACAATAGAATGAACAGTATAATAGCTCAAACTTAATACAGATTTATTCTTTGCTAATCTAACAGTTCAAACTGGGTGTTTCTTATTGGCAGGATACTCTCCTCCAGATAGTGATTTTTTAAAAAAATATTTATTCATTTATTTTGAGAGAGAGAGAGAGCATACACAAGCAGGGGGAGGGGCTGAGGGAGTGAGAGAGAGAGAATCTTAAGCAGACTTTGTGCTAAACACAGAGCTCAATGCACAGCTCAATTTCACAACCCTGAGATCATGACCTGCCCTGAAAACAAGAGTCAGATGCTTAACTGATGAAGCTACCCAGGTGCCCCCCAGGTAGTAATTTATAAACTCCACCTCCTCATCTTTTGAATGCACCATCCTCTAGAGCCTTATTGTCATATGTGTTTAGTTGAAAGAAAAGAAAATTGTGGGAAAGGTATACTCACAACTTATAAACCTTGTACAAATCAGAAAATGGCACTTCTACTCTTATTCCATTAATTACAAATCTAACCATATAGACACATATAATTACAAAGAAAACTGAGCACTTAGTCTAACTGTATCCAGAAGACAAGTAAGTGGTTCTGTTAATCAGCTAGTAGTTTCTGCCAAATCCTGTAAAGTCGGGGACAACTTTATTCCTTGAAGATAGCACCAAAGAACCCCAGTTCAGGTGGCCAGACAGCCACATATTAGATATATATCTTTAATCTCTAGCTACATTACCAAAAAAAAAAAAAAAAGAATCTACTACTTAGTAATAATAAAAGAAGTTCAGGTCAAAGTGCTAGAAGAATTTTAATCTGACATGGGGCATTGCCATAATTCCCAGCCCCTCAATAGTAATTAGTGCATCATATTAGGTAGCTAGACACAATTGGGGGGATAATGTCACTTTGAACTCAAGTCTTAAGATTCATTGTGACTGTGAAAAAATAATGGAAACTCATAGAGATATAAGAAAGGATTAAAATCTTTAGGCTATTTTGAACCAATTATCCTACATAGATTCTTGGCATTACTGATATCTTAAATTATTTGTCACCCTTTTTTCCAATAGTTTTCCATTTCAGAGAAAGAAAAACTGGTGAAATATGGAATAATCCACTGCATGGAAAAAAATACATGTTTGCTATAGCCTGAATAGTGAATACCAATTTATCATCTGCTTCATTCCTATGCTTACTTGTCTCTCCAGCTAGCATTTCAGTTTTGTGTTATTTTCATGTGGTTCTGATGAAATGTAAAATATATTCTTAACATTATTTTAACTTGCAATTCAAGATCAAAGGAAGGTTCTTCTTCTTTTTTTTTTTAAAGATTTTATTTATTTATTTATTGGAGAGTGAGCGAGAGAGAAACAGCATGAGAGAGGAGAGGGTCAGAGGGAGAAGCAGGCTCCCCGCTGAGCCAGGAGCCCGATGTGGGACTCGACCCCAGGACCCTGGGATCATGACCTGAGCCAAAGGCAGTTGCTTAACCAACTGAGCCACCCAGGCGCCCCAAAGGAAGCTTCTTCTAAAGTAAATAAAATATATATAAAGAAATATAAAATCATGCTCAATGTGTTTGGTATCAGGTCGTTTCACATAATAAAACATGTACATTACTTTGAATTCACTACAGCATTAAGACAAATGTTTTGTTTAAGTATCATACTCATTGCATTGAACCACTTAGATCTGTAACATTTTCAGATATTAAAATGTTAATGGTGTCTTGCGATTTTATTGCTATGCATTTTTGCAGCTCTAAAAAGCAACTGATAACTAGAATAGTGATTCTTTGAAGCACATAATTCTTTTAATTGATTGAAGATAATTCATGACAATTCTAATGCAATAACCTAACTGTATGTAAGGTGACATCATTGAATAGTGTGTCTGTCAGAGAGAATTATGATGCAAGTGTAAAAATTAAATTATTTCATATTCATGACCTCAATTTCTGTTTTATACTCCAGATTTCTTTAAACTCATTTTCCCCCAGATATATGGCAAGTATATACATTGGAGAAGCCTTGAAAGAAGAAAATAACTTCAGAAAAAAAAATCTAAACTAATATTGGTATGTTTCATGAAGAAGATTCCATAAACTTTTGAGGTTTTAAAATAATAAAATACATGATTAGCATGGAAGAGCCTTCATTGCTCAAAATGTCACATATAAACTTATAAATTAAAACTTGTCCATGCACTCAAATTAGTTTATTTTGGAAGCCATTCACAGGAGCCTGATAATGCTGCCATTGTTGAAAAACGTTTTGGACTTCCCTTCCTTTTGAAAAATGCTTTCTATGAGTGAGCAATATTATTTTCAATATTCTTCATGGTAACAAATCATAATCTTTTGATTATGAACTTGATTTTGATTTATTTTTTTTAAAGATTTTATTTTTATTATTTATTTGACAGAGAGACACAGTGAGAGAGGGAACACAAGCAGGGCGAGTGGGAGAGGGAGAAGCAGGCTCCCCGCAGAGCAGGGAGCCCGACGTGGGACTCGATCCCAGGACCCTGGGATCATGACCCGAGCCGAAGGCAGTTGCTTAACCGACTGAGCCACCCAGGTGCCCTTGATTTTGATTTAAAAAGTCAACAAAACTTGAAGGTGACCACAGTCTTGAATAAATTGGCTAATACGGTTTTAGGCTAACAAACATAATTTTAAAATGCAGTGCTATCATTGGCTTGTTTGTGTGGTTAAAAATAATTTATTCAGGGCACCTAGGTGGCTCAGTCTTTAAGTGTCTGCCTTCAGCTCAGGTCATGATCCCGGGGTCCTGGGATTGAGCCCCGCATTGGGCTCCCTGCTCAGTGGGAGGCCTGCTTCTCCCTCTCCCACTCCCCCTGCTTGTGTTCTTGCTCTTTCTGTCTCTCTGTCAAATACATAAATAAAATCTTTAAAAAATAATTTTATTCAGCAGATACTGAATGTTTGAGATGTATGAAACACTATTTTAGATGCTATAGAGTGGTACTTAACTCTGATTATGTAATAAAAGTACTTCAGAAGTTTTAAAAATACTGAGTCCCACTCCCATAAATGATGATTTATTAGTCTAAAGTGGAGCCAAAATATTGATGTAAAAATTTGGAAATAACCCCAGAGGACTGTAATATGTAACCATAGTTTCAAATGGATGAAGTAAAATATTTAGAAATGAGTAAGAGAAATGGCTGGATATAATGGAGGGAAAAAATTGCCTTTGACTGCCTATTCCATAAACTTCTCTTATGGGGTCACAATCTCTGGAGTAAGACTAAAGGGTGAAAATAAAGTACATTTACTGAGTGTTTACTCTGCACCAAGCACTTTACTTGGGTCTCTATATGTCATAGAGCATTTAATACAACAATTATTTGAAGTATATAATTGCTATAGTCTGAATGTTTGTGTTTCCTCAAAATTCATATTTTGATATCCTAACCTTCAAAAGTGATGGTATTAGTATGTGGAGCCTTTGAAAGATGCTTAGGTCATCAGGGTAGAACCCTCACGAATAAGATTAGTACTTTATAAAAGAGACTCCAGAAAGCTCCCTAGCCCCTTCCACCATGTGAGGGCACAGCAAGAAGGTATCTGTAAATCAGAAAGTGTGTCCTTAATAGACACTGAATTTGCCAGTGACTTGATCTTGGAGTCCCAGTTTCCAGAACGGTGAGAAATAAACTTCTGTTGTTTATAAGCTACCCAGTCTGTTATAGCAATCTACACAGACTAATAATCTTCTCCCTTTTTTATAAATAAGAAAAAGTTCAGAGAAGTTATATAACACATATAGTCACATAGATAGTAAATAGCAGAGCCAGAATTCAGATCCAGGCCTGTCTGGCTTCTAAATTCTTATTTTTTCCACTCTACAAAATTGCTTAAAATAAGACTAACACTAAGTATGATGTATTAAGTGTTGTGAGACTTGAATTCAGATGGAGGGAGAATTTCTACCTGATGATAATAAATAAAACTTTGTAAAAAATAACATTTAAGTTAGAATATGAAAGAGTGATAGAATTTTTATAAGTGGACATAAAGAAGCAGGGATTTTAAATATGAGCAAAAACATGCAGAAAGAAAACTATGAAATGTATTTGAGAGATTAAGAATAGTCCAATTTAAAGGTTCTCAAATGTGGCAATACTGCTATGATGTTTAGAAATAAGTGAGGGCAATTTTGTTTCTCTCAAAAATGGGACACTTTACAATGCACACAGCAATCTTGCAAAGTAAACAATTTTACTGCAAATATTGTCTTTATTGAAATGTATGTATATGTGCAGGAAAGTAATAGGAAATAAGTCATGGTAAAGAATACTAGTGCTTACAGTACTCCTAGTCCTCCTTTTCTCTGGATGCATGGGAAAATTGAATCTTTTTGCATTCTTTAAGTTAGGTGAAGCTAATGAAAGATAAAATAAGTGTCATTAATTATTTGCAGGCAGAAGCATTTACAATCAGTAGTACAATTCCTTTTTTTATTATGTTATGTTAATCACCATACATTATATCATTAGTTTTTTATGTAGTGTTCCATGATTCATTGTTTGTATATAACACCCAGTGCTCCATGCAGTACATGCCCTCTTTAATACCCATCACCAGGCTAACCCATCCCCCCAACACCCTCCCCTCTAGAACCCTCAGTTTGTTTCTCAGAGTCCATAGTCTCTCATGGCTTGTCTCCCCCTCTAATTTCCCACCCCCCTTCACTTTTCCCTTCCTGCTATCTTCTTCTTCTTTTTTCTTTTTAACATATAATGTATTATTTGTTTCAGAGGTACAGGTCTGTGATTCAACAGTCTTACACAATTCACAGCGCTCAGTCATACAATTCTAATCACTCTCCCCCTGTTGATTTAAACCCTGAAGGGTAGTAATGTGAAGATGGTGCCACACCATTGAAGCATCCTATATGACTGAGCCATCACAGAGGACAACTATCCTAAGGACATGACTGAGACCACATAAGACTTTGTAATATACTTTTGTTAGTTTAAGCCACTGAAATTTAGGTAGTGCTTGTTGCATTGTAATAACTTAGTTTATAGAAACTGATACTAAGGTTAGATAGATAAGTTAAAAATACCTTGCAAAGGTGCATGAATATTAGAACATGGAGTTTGGACATGGACCTGAAATCCCTTAAAATATAGAATTTTCACTAATTCTCAGAGTATTGTTAACATAATTAGATTACATATATAACCTCCTAATTTAAATTATTTGAAGAATAGCATTCATTCAGATGTACATTTCTGGTATTTTAAAACTCACTCTTATTCCCTTTAGTCACAGAGCATGCAAATAATTAGAATACCTTCTACATGTCTGTTGCTCAGCATCAAAAGCGATTATACAGGTGAATAAAGAGTGAAGCTGCTATTGAAATGTGGGTGAACCTTACCAGTACATACAACTACCTCCCACACGGATTAGAAAGCTATTCTTCATGCATGCTTGGAAGTACTTAACAATAAGTATCATTCATTGACATTGTATCCTTTATATAAAAGGGCAGCCTAAGTATGTTTCTTATGAGGAAACATACATACATAAACAGAGATGTGAATAATCTAACAAATATAGAGATGTTAATAGTCTAGCTTTTTATTGAAATGGGAGAAATGCCCTGGAAATGTTAAAATGTTCATCTTCTCAGATATAGCCTTTTCTGCCTCTGAAAGAAATTAAGTGAAAATTAGCTAAAACTAAGTTAAGGCAACTTGGCAACATTTACTAAGGGACTATATAATGTTTATATATTTCAATTGAGTCATTTCACTTTGGGAAAACTAGCCTAAGAATATAATGCCATATATAGACAAGCTTTAAAAACAAAGTTATTCAATGTGACATTATTTATAATAGCAAAATATCATAACCAAGTTATGTTTCCAGCAATAGGAATTTACTGAAGGTAATTTCAGTATATCTGTATTATAAAATATTATATAGTTATTGATATAACATTAGTTTTTATCAATCAAATATATACATTTTATATCTTATAAAAAAGATCTAATACAGCACACGCAGTGTGTACAATACTGTGCCAAACAAATTTATTTGAAAAATATAGGATAAAAGTATACCAAAATTGTTAAGTGGTTATCTGGTGTGGTAGGATTATGAGTCATATTTCCCACTTTTAGTATTTTTAAATACTTTGCAAAATCTTTGTAATAAATATAATTTATTTTGAAATCAGAATATAAATATCCTAAATGATACAAGAACGTCAACCCAGTTAAGCCCAACACAATAAGAACAAACAGAAAACAAAAAGTTTATATAATGCATCTTGTTCCATTTTTAAAATATATCACTCTATTCCAACTATTTATCTAGCCTTTCACTCTTATGTAGATTAAAAGACATTCTTCAATCCTGGCCAAGTGAGTCCATAATTAACTCATCAGTAAGAAGTCTAGATCAGTTATATGGACAAACACACACACATGTATTAGTAAGTTAGGGAAATATTTCCTTTTATGCATGCATATACAGACATATATAAGTACAAATATGAACATATATGTGTATATGTATGTCTACAAACACACACACATATGATATGAGAGAAAGAGAAATGAGGGATATATTTTTCCATGGACCACTGCTGATCCATGGCTAAGTTTTTACTAGTCTTATAAAAAATAAAAGGTAGGATTTGGGAAAAGATGGGAGAGGACTAGGGGACCCTATTCCAACTGGTCCCCAGAATTGAGCTGGATATCTACCAGACCAGTCTGAGCACTCACGAAATCAGCCTGAGATGTAAGAAGATAGATCTGGGTCTATACAAACAGAAGATTGCAGGTGGTTGGTTTCAAGATACAAAGCAGGGTGCTGTGATTCTGTGGGCAGATATGAGAGGATAAATGGCAGCGGGAGGGAGCCTGGCCATGGGGATCCTACACCAGCAGTGAGCAAAAGCCTCCCACACTGGGGATGGGGCAAGACTCACAGACTGGTAGTGGCAGGGAAAGGACTTTAGAAGGAAACTGGAGAGGTAGGGCTGGGAGTGTGAACTGGGAGTGGCTGGTGAGTCAAGAATTGCAAAAGGCAGAGACGTGCCCTGACCCTGTGCTGTGAAGGGGTTGCACAACCCAGGATGCTGCAGTTTATAGCAGCATGGACAGAAACAGAGAGACTTTGGCCTGGAGAGCTCACTGAAGAACAGACTGCGATCTCTCTGCTCTGCGGCAGAGGGTTGGAAATGGTCTTTTCTGCTCTGACTCGCGGAAGAGACCCGGAAAGCCTTCAGGGAAAGGCACCAGAGAACAAAAGCCCCAAAGACTGATTCCCACTGAGCACATCCCCCGCCACAGGGGCGCAGGGCAACTCTACCCAAACAGGGTTGCCTGAGTAACAGCACAGCATGCCCCTCCCGCAGAAGACAGGCTGGGAAAACAAGAGGCCAGCAACCCTAAGGTCCCTAGAAAACAGGTGCATCTTGCTTGGATTGTGGTCAGTAACTTGGACTCTATGCATTCCCTCAAACACCCATCAACAGAATGACTAGCAGGACAAACCCCCAAAATAGGAAAGACTCAGAGATTATGACTTATGCAGCAGATTTACAAATGGATGCAGATATAACCAAGATGTTGGAGATGGAATTCAGGCTAGCAATTGTGAACACAATAGCTAGAACGGGGAAATCATTAATGCCAACATAGAGTCTCTAAGGGCAGAAATGAAAGCTGAATTGGCAGAACTTAAAAATGCTATCAGTGAGATCTAATCTAATCTAGATAATCTAACAGCTAGGGTAAGTGAAGCAGAAGAACAAATTAGTGACCTGGAAGACAATTTAATAGGTAAAAAGGGAAAAGAGGAAGCCAGGGAAAAACACCTCAGAATCCATGAAAATAGAATCAGAGAAATAAGTGACACCATGAAGTGTTGCAATGTCAGAATTATTGGAATCCCGGAGGGAGTGGAGAGAGAGAGAGGACTAGAAGATATATCTGAGCAAATCGTAGTTGAGAACTTCCATAATCTGGGGAATGAAACAAACATTCGTGTTCTAGAGGCAGAGAGGACCCCTCCCAAGATCAAGGAAAACAGGCTAACACCCTGGCATGTAATAGTAAAACTTGCAAATCTTAGAACCAAGGAAACCATCTTAAGGGCAGTTAGGGGGAAGAGATTCCTTACGTACAGAGGGAGGAACATCAGAATAATGTCAGACCTATCCACAGTACACCTGGCAAGCCAGAAAGGCCTGGCCAGACATATTCAGGGTATTAAAAGAGAAGAACATGCAGCCAAGAATACTTTATGCAGCAAAGAAGTCATTTAGAATGGATGGAGAGATGCAGATCTTCCAAGACTGGCAAAAACTGAAAGAATATGTGACCACTAAGCTGTCCCTGCAAGAAATATTAAGGGGGGTTCTATAAAAGGAGAAAGACCCCAAAAGAGATATACAACAGAAATTTATAGGGACAATCTATAAAAACAAGGTTTTCACAGGCAACATGATGATAATTAATTCATATCTTTCAATAATCACTCTCAATGTGAATGGCCTAAATGCTCCCATAAAATGGCATAGGTTTGCAGATTGGATAAAAAGGACCCATCCATATGCTGTCTACAAGAGACTCATTTGGAGCCTAAAGATACATCCAGACTGGAAGTGAAGGGATGGAGATCCATCTTCCATGTCAGAGGACCTCAAAAGAAAGCTGGGTAGCAATTCTTATATCAGACAAATTAGATTTTAAACTAAAGACTCTAGTTAGAGGCATAGAAGGACACTATATCATTCTTAAAGGGTCTATCCAACAAGAAGATCTAACAACTGTAAATATCTATGCCCCCAGCATGGGAGCAGCCATCTACATAAGCCAAATGTGAACCAAAATAAAGAGTCATATTGATAACAATACGTGAATTGTAGGAGACCTCAATACTCCACTCTCAGCAATAGGCAGATCATCTAAGCAAAAATCAAAAAACAAGAGCTCTGAATGACATACTGGACCAGATGGACCTCATAGATATATACAGAACATTCTACCCTAAAACAACAGAATACTCATTCTTCTCAAGCGCACATAGAACTTTCTCCAAAATAGATCACATACTGGGTCACAAATCAGGTCTCAACCGATACTAAAGGATTGAGATTATTCCCTGTATATTTTCAGACCACAATGCTTTAAAACTGGAACTGAATCACAAGAAAAAAATTGGCAGAAATTCAAACACTTGGAAGCTAAGGACCACTCTGCTCACGAATGTTTGAGTCAACCAAGAAATCAAAGAAGAACTTAAACAATTCACGGAAACCAGTGAGAACAAAAATACATTGGTCCAAAACCTATGGGATACTACAAAGGCGGTCCTAAAGGGGAAATACAGAGCCATCCAAGCCTCAATCAAAAAGATAGAAAAATCCGAATTCACCAACTAACTCTACACCTTAAAGAACTAGAGAAAAAGCAAAAAATTTTGCCTAAGCCACACAATAGAAGAAAAATAACTGAGATTAGAGCAGAGATCAATGAATTAGAAACCAGAAACACAGTAGATCAGATCAAAGAAACTAGAAGCTGGTTCCTTGAAAGAATTAATAAGATCAATAAACCACTGGCCAGGCTTATCCAAAAGAAAAGAGAAAGAACTCAAATTAATAAAATTATGATTGAAAGGGGAGAGATCACGGCTAACACCAAGGAAATAGAAACAATTTTTAGAAATTATTACCAATAACTATATGCCAATAAACTCAGCAATCTGGATGAAATGGATGCCTTCCTGGAAACCTATAAGCTGCTAAGATTGAAACAGGAAGAAATTGACAAGCTGCATAGGCCAATAATCAGTAACAAGATTGATGCAGTGATCAAACACCTCCCAAAAAACAAGAGTCCAGGGCCTGATGGATTCCCTGGGGAATTCTACCAAACATTCAAAGAAGAAATAATACCTATTCTCCTGAAGCTGTTTCAAAAGATAGAAACAGAGGGGAAGCTTCCAGACTCATTCTATGAGGCCAGCATTACCTTAATCCCCAAAACAGGCAAAGACCCCATCAAAAAGGAGAATTGCAGGCCAATATTCCTGATGAATATGGATTCCAAAATTCTCAACAAAATCCTAGCTAATAGGATGCAACAATAAATTAAAAGTATCATCCACCACGACCAAGTGGGATTTATCCCTGGGATACAAGGGAGGTTCAACATTCACAAATCAATCAATGTGAGAGAACACATTAATAAGAGGAGAGAGAAGAACCATATAGTCCTCTCAATTGATGCAGAAAAGCATTTGACAAAATATAGCATCCTTTCCTGATTAAAACTTTTCACAATATAGGGATAGAGGGAATATTGCTCAAGTTCATAAAATCCATCTTTGAAAAACCCACAGCAAATATCATCCTCAATAGGGAAAAGCTGAGATCCTTTCCCTTAAGATCAGGAACACGTCAAGGATGCCCACTGTCACTACTATTGTTCAACATAGTACTAGAAGTCCTAGCCTCAGCAATCAGACAACAAAAAGAAATAAAAGGTATTCAAATTGGCAAAGAAGAAGTCAAACTTTCTCTTTTCACAGATGACATGATACTTTATGTGGACAACCCAAAAGACTCCACCCCCAAATTACTAGAACTCATACAGCAATTCAGTAATGTGGCAGGATACAAAATTAATGCACAGAAATCGGTTGCTTTCTTATGCACTAACAATGTAACTCTAGAAAGAGAAATTAGGGAAATGATTCCATTTACAATAGCACCAAAACCCATAAGATACCTTGGAATAAACCTAACCAAAGAGGTAAAAGATCTATACTCTAGGAATTACAGAGCACTCATGAAAGAAATTGAAGAAGACACAAAAAGATGGAAAAACATTCCATGCTCATGGATCAGAAGAATAAACATTGTTAAAATGTCTATGCTACCCAGAGCAATCTATACCTTCAATGCCATCCCGATCAAAATTCCAATGACATTTTTCTGGAATAAACAGTCCTAAAATTGGTATGGAATCAGAAAAGACCACGAATCACCAAGGAAATGTTGAAAAAGGAAAACAAATCTGGGGGCATCTCATTGCCTGATTTAAAGCTATATTACAAAACAGTGATCACCAAGACAGCATGGTGCTGGTGCAAAAACAGACATACAGACCAATGGAACAGGATAGAGAGCCCAGATATGGACCCTCAATTCTATGGTCAAATAATCTTTGACCAAGCAGGAAAAAATATGCAATGGAAAAAAAAACAGTCTCCTCAATAAATGGTGCTGCGAAAATTGGACAGCCACATGCAGAAGAATGAAACTCGACCATTCCCTAACACCATACACAAAGATAAACTCAAAGTGGATGAAAGACCTCAGTGTGAGACAGGAGTCCATCAAAATTCAGAGGAGAACATAGGCAGTAACCTCTTTGACATCAGCCACAACAAGATACATCTTTCAAGATACATCTCCAAAAGCTAGTGAAACAAAAGGAAAAATGAACTTTTGGGACTTCATCAGGATAAAAAGCTTCTGCACAGCAACGGAAACAGTCAACAAAACAAAGAGACAACCCACAGAATGGGAGAAGATATTTGCAAATGATACTACAGATAGAGGGCTGGTATCCAAGATCTGTAAAGAACTTCTCCAACTCAACGTCTAAAAAACAAATAATCAAGGCAAAAAATGGGCAGAAGTCATGAACAGACACTTTTCTGAAGAAGACATACAAATGGCTAACAGACACATGAAAAAATATTCACCATCATTAGCCATCAGGGAAATTCAAATCAAAACCACATTGAAATACCACCTTACACCAGTTAGAATGGCAAAAGTGGACAGGGAAAGAAACAACAAATGTTGGAGAGGTTGCAGACAAAGGGGAACCCTCTTACACTGTTGGTGGGAATCCAAGTTGGTACACCACTTGGAAAACAGTGTGGAGGTGCCTCAAAAAATTAAAAATAGTGCTACCCTCTGACCCAGCAATTGCACTCCTGGGTATTTACCCCAAAGACACAGATGTAGTGAAAAGAAGGGCCATATGCACCCCAATGTTCATAGTGGAAATGTCTGCAATAGCCAAAATGTGGAAAGAGCCAAGATGCCCTTCAACAGATGAATGGATAAAGAAGATGTGGTCCATATATACAATGGAATATTCCTCAGCCATCGGAAAGGATGAATACTCAACTTTTACATCAACATGGATGGGACTGGAGGAGATTATGCTAAGTGAAATAAGTCAAACAGAGAAAGTCAATTATCATATGGTTTCACTTATTTGTGGAACATAAAGAATAACATGGAGGACATTAGGAGAAGGAAGGGAAAAATGGGGGGGTATTGGAGGGAGAGATGAACCATGAGACTATGGACTCTGAGAAACAAATAGTGTTTTAGAGGGTAGGGGTTGCGGGGATAGGTTAGCCTGGTGAGGGGTATTAAGGAGGGCACGTACTGCATGGAGCACTGGGTGTTATACGAAAACAATGCGTTGTGGATCACTACATCAAAAACTAATGATATTGGGGCGCCTGGGTGGCTCAGTTGTTAAGCGTCTGTCTTCGGCTCAGGTCATGGTCACAGGGTCCTGGGATTGAGCCCATCGGGCTCCCTGCTCCGCGGGAAGCCTGCTTCCCTTCTCACACCCCCCCTACCTGTGTTCCCTCTCTCACTGTCTCTCTCTCTGTCAAATAAATAAATAAAATCTTAAAAAAAAAAACAAAACTAATGATGTATTGTATGGTGACTAACATAATAAAAAAAGAAAAAAGAGATTTATGTACAAAAAAAAGAAAAGAAAAGTTAAAGGACAAAAATAAAGTCTATACAATGGTATTTTTTTCTTTTTTATAGAGTTACACTTAACTTAAAAATTTATATTGTGTTTCCCTTTCCTGTTTTTTTTTGTGTACATTTTATTGAGCATAAACATTGTGAAAGTATATAGTTTGTTTTCAAAATTTAAATTTTGAAAAAAAATAGACAATCTTATGTAAGAGATCAATGAAATAAATAATCTCTAGTGTGACCATTCATCTCTGAGACAGTATAATCCTGTATTTTGAGGCTAGATGGCTTTTGTGATCCTTATCCATCCAGACTTTGTATGTAACTGTTGATATGAGACTGGTCTTTGCTGGAAGCCTTGGAAGGTAAAACCCATTTTTCAAGGACAGCCTACAACAGTAGTAAAGCTCATTAAAGAAGCTTAGTTCTCTATACTCCCTTACTCCACCTCCCAAAAGAAAGAAGCATCTGTCTCATTAGGGTCAAAAGCCTAGAAGAGACAATGGAAAAGAATAAAATGAGAAAAGAACCAAGTTCAAACAATAAGCAATTAATGCTTCAGTACAATAGCCCCTATTTTCTTGCAGCTTCTGAATTAGAAGGGTAAAGTCTTTCCGACCCATCCCTTACCTCAATATAAATAGGTGGAATCTGCCACTGGAGCTGTGATCTCTGCTGCTCTTCTCCCATAGACTGCTATATGCCTCTTTAATGTATTTTACTTGGAGTCTTGTTCCATTTGGCCTGCTGTAATAAAAATACCATAAACTGGGAGGTTTAAACAACAAATATTATTACTTACAGTTCTGAGCCTAAGAAGTCCAAATCAAAGTGCTGGCAGATTTGGTGTTTGGTCAGTGCCCCTTTCCTGCTTCCTAGACAGCCATCTTCTTGATGTGTCTTCGTATGGCAGAAGGAGTGTAAGAGCTCTCTGGGATCTCTTTTGTAAGGACACTTGTTCCATGAGGGCTTCACCTTCATTTCCTACTCACCTCCCAAAGGTCTCACTTCCTAGTACCATTGCATTGGGAGTTGTATTTCAACATGAATTTTAGGGGCCACAAATATTAAATCCCTAACACTTGACTGTTTTGTGACTTCATGGCTCTATTCCCAGAAAAACCAGTCTTGGGTGAACCAGCTAATAAGACTAAGTACGAACACATGCCTCTGATTTGACATCTTGAGTCTCTATGCCTGCTACCCAGAGAACCAGGGGCAATCTTAGTTAGCAACAGTGGTTGTGGCATCTGGAAAAATATCAGGGGCTTAAGTTAGCCAGATTCTTCTCTTATGGGGGACAACCACACTCCCATTTCACTTATTTATTTATCTGTATTGATCTTAGCAGAAAATAACACCAAAAAAAGAAGGAAAGATGTTTCTGTGTCATCCTATTATGTGCTAGGCAGAGACAACATTATGCTTGGTTATTTTGGCAAAAGGCAACTGACCATACTCTATTTGAAAGAAATTGACAAGAACAAAGTACACATAAATGCCATAGGCTATGTATGGCATTTCTAACACACCCAATACTCTCTGTGGCTGCTGGTTCCAGTAAGGCAAAGCTTGGAGGCTGTTATTGTGGGTTTGAAATGTGAGAAAGATGGCCCAGGCCACAGCTCTTTAAATGCACTTTTCCTGAAAGTGAAAATGAGGCTTTGCAGGAAAAAGGTGCCTCTTTGTCTGATTAATGAGGGCTTGCTTCCCCCTCCTGTGGTTATATATTTTTTTCTATAATACCCACACACATTTTAGACCCTACTTCTAATATTCTACTTCTAACTCTTGTCATGTTCTTGGGAATAAAAGATTCTATATGTTTCTGCCAATTCTTGAGTTGGAGACACTCATAACTTGGCATGATGCATATTTGTGAACAGAACACTTGGCTTTGGCAACAATTAACCTATATTTCTGGCTCATTACCACTCAGACAATGAATGTATGAGCAAGAAGCAGAGAAAAAGTCTTTCGTGGCAAAGACTGGATACCCCAGTATCTGTGGCTCTCTACTGCCCACATTATAGAAGCAAGAACATTTCACATTTGCTATTTCCTTCAAATATATAAGCTCACTAGAATGTAAATTCCTGTGGTGGTGTGACTGGACTTTAAACAGATAATATCAACATAAAACTCACTTACTTTTTCAAATGCTTGTGTCTTTTTTAAATGATTGTGCCCTCATAATTATCACTAAAAAAGAAAAAAAAATATGCTTTTTATCTGGGATGTTTATATGATCAACTGATTCACTGCCATATCTGATATCCAATTGTTATTTATTGAAAATAAGCTATTTAAAAGCATTGTAGTCTTTTGCTTCCACTTTGCAGAGAAACAATATAGAATATGAGTATGTTTTGCTGTTGTTGTTATCAGTTTCATTAGATGTGCCTAATATTGTTCCAGTTCAATTTAGTAGAAGTATTTTAACCCATCTCATCAACCCCTAACTGATTTTCTAAGGTGAAGAGTGTATGGTTATTTTTTTTTCTCACAAATGTAAAATAAATCATACATGTTTCATTGAAGTAGTTAAGACTGGAAATAGGAGACACTGCTACATATTTCCAAATGGTTTTATTGTTTAAGATGTGACATTTCTCTTTATGCTATAATTCAGTATGTTAACTGTCTCTAACTTACAGTATCAGAGAATTAATAAAGGGTACTTCATACTTGATTTCTCCTGAAATAAGCATGAGGGTCTAGAAATCACCAAAAGTTTATATGTAAGTAAGCACTACTGTTTTTACTTTCCATTAAAGTCCCATCATTAGACACTATGAGAATAGTTGCAATGAAATGGTGTTTGTAGCAAGACTTGTCAACAATAAAAAAATTTAAATGGCTCTGTTCAAATTTGTAAGTTAGAGAATCAAAATATCTTTGATTCATATGTTTTCTAAACTTGTTATTAAGAAATTTTGTTTGTCCATATATACGATTTATGTATTTTGAGCACTTGAAACTATTCACATTTTTCCCTTATGGCTCTAATAAACAAATTCTGCCAAAAATAGACCATTCAGAATAAGTGATAGGAATAAAAGGCACAGCATAAGGAATAGAGTCAATAATATTGTAATAGCATTGTATGGTGACAGATGGTAGCTACACTTGTGGTAATCATAACATAATGTTTAAACTTGTCAAATCACTATGTTTTACACCTGAAACTAATGTAATATTGTGTGTCAACTGCGCAAAAAAAAAAAAAAATAGACCATTCAAAGTGCCAGGTTGCAAGAATTGGCTCTCTTTTAATGGCAACAAGGGAAAACTACAAAGAGCTTGGTAATATATTTGCCTGTAAGAAGTGGGCATCTTATGAGATTATTATGCAAAGGATTCATAATTGCTAATGGAAGCCTGGAAGATATATTTTCACAAACGAAAATGAGGCAGCTTGTAGATTGGAAGTATGTAGAATTCCCATTTGCAAAGTCTAAAAGCATGAGTTTTATTTAATCTACTATATACCTTGACTGAAATAGGGCATGCTACTAACTCTTAATTGACTATAGGGACAAGGTCTTTCTTTCCCATAATAAAAACATACTATGCATCTTCTTGCTTTTGTTCTCTTTGTACATCTTACTGAACATCCTTCTCTCCTCTTTTTAGCCTTGTCTATCTCTACATATTTGTAAAATCCCAGTTGATTTTGGCCTTTTCTTATAACTCCTTATCATTCCTATGAATCTTACCTTATTTTTAGTTCATTATGGCTCTCATGTTCTATACCTTTTTGTTGATGTTATAGTTAACTTTTACATGCAAATATGTCTTATTCTCCAATGAAATTAAAAGTTCCTTGAAGATAGAGGCTGTTTTAAATGTTTTTATATCTCCCACACCATACTCATAAATAGAACAGAGCCCAGAAGTAAACCTTCACAAATATGGTCAATTGATTTTCAACAAGGGTACCAAGACCATTTAGCAGGGCAAAGACAGTCTTTGCAACAAAGGGCTGGGAAAACTGGATATTCATTGCAAAAAATGAGGGTGGACCTTTACCTTTACCTTAATCCATATTCAATATTTAACTCAAAACAGATGAGAGACCTAAACTTTAGAGACAGAACAATAAAACTCTAAGAAGAAAACATAGGGGAAATTTCATAACATTGGATTTAACAATGATTTTTTTTATATAACATCCAAAATACAAAAAACTAACAAAAAATAGATAAAATATACTTTATTGAAATTGCACTTTTTGTGCATCTGACAACATAATCATCAGAATAAAAAGGTAACCCATAAAATGGGAACGATTTACAAATTATATGTCTGATAAGGGTTTAATACCCAGAATGTATTAAAAAACTCCTACAAGCCAGCCAGAGGTTCAGGGATGATGGCAGAGTAGAATTCTGAGCTCACCTTGTCCTATGAACACATTGAGATAACAGTTAATCTATGCAACTAACTCTGAAAACAGCCTGATGATTGGAAGGAAAAACCTTCCACAATTTATTGTAGAGAGGAGACCACATCAAAAAAGTAGGATAACAAGTGTGGTTGGGAACCAAACCCTTGGTGAGACTAATCATGAACAGAAGGGATACTACAAGCACAAAGAATCAGTAGTATCAGACCCCACACCAGGCACTCCAGGATCTGGAGACCTGTACTGAGAAAATGAGTTCCCATAACATCTGGACTTAAAAACCCCAGTGGGGCTTAACTTTAGGGGCTTTTAAAATTAGCAGGCTTGTGCTCGCTTCGGCAGCACATACACTAAAATTAGCAGGCTTAACTCCAGGAAAACCAGAGGTGATAGGAAACTAAGTCCCCATTCTTAAGAGGCAGCAAAATAAATAACTTGGCCTGGAACACAACATAGAAGAAACAGTTTGAAAAGCAACTGGGGTATACATGAAGAAGATTTATTTACTAATCTCAGAACATGTGCTGTAGGGGCAGGAATATACAGGAGATTTCTCCATGAACAAATGTGCTGGTTGGCATCATTTATCTTCCCCTCTCCCATACTAGGTAGCCAGAGACTTGTAAGAGCCAGGACTAACACTCCCCACCCATTTTGCTAGCTCCACATGCCCTAATACTTAATTCCCCTGCAGATCCATGCCATCCAACCTGCCTACCTCAACAGCTATTCCTCTGAAGCTGCTCTTGCCATATCACACCCCAAGAGCAGCCCCATCAGGGACCTGCACAAATCCAAAGTGAGTCCTGTCCTGGGGAAAGATAACCCCACACATTAGCATGCCTACAGTTCCAGCAGCCAAGCCTCTTATTGAGCTGTACAGAGAGCAAGCCCTTACATTTGGTGTGCCTACAACCATGGAAGAGAGCCTAATTGCAAACACCTAGTCTTATTGCCAGCCCCAACCACCAATGAAAGCCTCTGTTGACCACACAGAAAACAAACTCTGCTGTTTGGTGTGCTCACAGCTGTGGCAGAGAGGCTAGTTGTAGACATTTAGCCTGACTGCCAACCCTGCCACCTACTAGTCCCCAGCAGACTGACAGGACTCTTAATGGCACAGTGACCAAACACCTCCCAATGTGCCCACAGCAGGCAAATCAGGTCATTGTAGCCAGCTGGGATAAAGACAATCGTGGCTCAGTCACAACAGTAGGGCACACACAACCCACAAAGGAGTCATCCATGAAGCACCTGCTTCTGGTGACAAGGGCTATTGCACTACAGGGCACCACTAGACCTTGTCTACATAAGGCCACTATTTTTTATGACTAGGTGCTGTAGCTGACTTTCCTAATACATAGAAATAAACACAGAGTTAGTCAAAATGAGGAGACAAATGAATATATCCCAAATGAAAGAACAAGTCAAAATGACCACATAAGAGCTAAATGAAACTAAGATAAGCAATATACCTGAAAAATAATTCAAAGTAGTGGTCAGAAAAAAACTCACTGGACTTGAGAAAAGAATGGATGAACTCAGTGACAATGTCAATAGGGGAAAAGTATATATTTAAAAAATAATCAAGTCTAAAAGAATTCAATAACTGAAATAAAAAAAATATACTTAACAAAATTGACAGAAGATTAGAGGATACAGAAAATGGATTAGTGACCTGGAAGACATGTAAGAAAAGCAACCAAGCCAAACAGAAAAATGATGATGATAGTAATAATGATGATGATGATAATAATAATAAATGAGAACAGGAGAATAATTTAAGGGAATTCGATGACAGAATCAAGCATAAGAAATTTGTATTACAGCGATCCCAGAAAAAAAGAGAGAGTGAAGGGGAAAGAAAACTTATTTGAAGAAATAATAGCTGAAAATTGCCCTATTCTAAGTATGGAAACAATATCCAAGTTCAGAAAGTTTAGAGACCCCCCAAAAATCAATATAGGGAGGTCCACAAAATGACATGATAATTAAGAAAGCAAAATGTAATGATAATTTTTAAAGCAACAAGACAAAACAGTTACATACAAGGAAAACTCCCACAAGGCTATCAGCTGATTTTTTTTTTAACAGAAACATTGGAGGTCAGAGAGAGTGGCATGACATATTAAAAGTGCTGAAAGGGAAAAAATATACATTTAAAATACTCTAACTTGAAAGATTATCATTCTGAATAAAAAGATAGAGTTTCACAAAAAAAAAAAAAAAAGAAGAAGAAGAATTCATTACAACTAAACCAGCCTTACATGGAAATTGTTCATGTGGAAAGAAAAGGCCTTAAGTAGAAGGAAGAAAATTATGAAAAGAAAATTTTCACAGGAAAAGGCAAATACATAGTAAAGGTATTAGTATGTGTATAGTATAGTAAAAGTTTTAAAATTAATTATATCTACAATAATCAGTCAAGAGATACACAAAATAAAATGATATAAAATATCACATCATATACATAAAAAGTAGAGATAGCATAAATGTTTAGTGACTTTAGAATGTGTTTGAACTTAAGCAACCATCAACTTAATATACACTGTTATATATATACTAAATGGTGACAACAAATTAAAACCCTATAGTAGATACACAAAAACAAAGAGAAAGGAATCCACCTATAACGCTAAATAAGCCATCAGACCACAAGGAAAGAAAGTAAGAGAAGAAGGAAGGAAAAACTACAAAAACAACCAGAAACAATAAAATTGCATAAGTACACACCAAAAAAAACCTTACTTGTTTTGAAGTATTTTTTATTTACATTTATAAGTAAATAAATGTAAATGGACTAATGCTTCAATCAAAAGGCTTATGGTGGGGCACCTGGGGGGCTCAGCCGGTTAAGTGGTTGCCTTTGGCTCAGGTCATGATCCCAGAGTCCTGGGATCAAGTGCCACATCAGGCTGTCTGCTCAGCAGGGAGTCAACTTATGGTGACTTAGTGGATTAAATAAACAAGGCCCATCTATATATAGCCACAAAGAGACACGTCAGACCTAAAAACACATACAGACTGAAAGTGAAAGTATAGAAAAACATATAGCATGCAGATGGAAGCAAATAATAATAATAAGCCAGTGTAGCAATACTTATATTAAACAAATTAGACTTTAAAACAAATCCTCTACTAAGAGACAAAGAAGGGCACTGCATACTGCTAAAGGGTTCAACAAGCAGATATAACAATTGAAAATATCTATGCACCTAACATAGGAGCAACTAAATACATAAAACAAATATTTACATACATAAAGGGAGGGATTTAGAGCAATATAATAATAGCAGGGTTTTTAACACCCCACATACATCAATGGATAGAATATGTAGATAGAAAATCAATGAGGAAACAGTGGCTTTGAATGACACATTAGACCAGATAGACCTAACAGATGTGTACAGAACATTCCATCCAAAAACAGCAGAATACATTTTCTTTTCAAGTGCACATAGAACAGTTTCCAAGATAGATCACATGTTAGGTCACAAAACAAGTCTCACTAAATTTAAGAAGATATAAATAATATAAAGTGTCTTTTCTGACTCTAAAATTATGAAACTGGAAAGCAATTACAAATACATATACATGGAAAGAACACAAGTACAAGGAGGCTAAAAAACATGTTACTAAACAAGAATGGGTCAAACCAAGAAATCAAAGAGGAAAGAAAAATATACAAGGAGACTAAAAAATTGAAATCACAACCATTCAAAATCTTTGGGAAATAGCAAAAGAAGTTCTAAGAAGGAAGTTTATTTTATTTTTATATTTCAAGTTTTTATTTAAATTCATTAGTTAACATATAGCATAATATTGATTTCAGAGGTAGAATTTAGTGATTCATCACTTACATATAACACCCAGTGCTAAGATGTGCGTTTATAGTGATAGATACCTACCTCAAGAAATGGGAAAAATCTCAAAAAATGTGAATTTACACCTAAAAGAACTAGAAAAAGAAGAGCAAGCAAAGCCCACAGCTAGTAGAAGGAAAGAAACAACTAAGATGAGAGCAGAAATAAATGAAATAGAAACTAAACAAACAAAACAATAGAAAAGATCACCGAAAACAGGAATTGGTTCTTTGAAATGATGAACAATATCAATTAACCTTTTTCCAGACTCATCAAAAAAAAAAAAGAGAGAGAGAGAGAGACAGTGAGAGAGAGAGAGAGAAAACTCAAATAAAATCAGAAATGAAGGAGGAGAAATAACAATTGACACCACAGAAATTCAAAGAATTATAAGATAATATTATGTAAAAGTATATGCTAACAAATTGGGCAACCTAAAAGAAATGGATACATTTCTAAAACCATATAATATTCAAAAATGGAATCAGGAAGAAATACAAAATTTGAAAAAAAAATCACTATTGATAAAAATGAATTAGCAGAAAAACAAAAACAAAAACAAAAAACCTGTAAATAACAAAAGTATGGAACCAGATGGATTCGAGGTGAATCTACCACACATTTTAAGTAGAGTTAATACTTATAATTCTCAAACTATTAAAAATAAAAAAAGAAAGGAGGAATGGAGCTAAGATGGTGGCATAGTAGGTGGATCCTAGGCAACTCCCATCCCTCCAACACAGCTAGATAACCATCAAATCATTCTGAATACCCAAGAAATCAACCTGAGGACTCAGAGAACAAACTCCACAACTAGAGGGAGAGAAGAGGCCACATCCAGGAAGACAGGAAATTTGGAGATGTGGTTTAGGGGAGAAATGGATTGCGGGGGCTGCAAAGGGAAAGGAGCCATGGTCAAGAAGAAAGGCAGGAGAGAGAAGAACACACAGGAGAGCAAACAAGGAGAACACTTCCCCAAAGCCATTGGGGAAGGAAATGAGAAGAGCTGATTTTCTTGAGGTTTTTCAACCAGTGGGACTTGAAGACTGGAGTTTTAAAAGTCAGCAGGCATGGCTGGGATAGAACCCTGAGGGCACTGCCCTAGTCTGGGAGAGAAGACAGGCAAACAACCCAGAGGCAGATGGCCTAGAAACAGCCATCTGAAGAATGTCTAGGACACACAGTGGGGAAATTATTAGCTTTTCTCTGAATGCTTCCCTGAGGGGAGCAGGCACTGAGACTACTTTGCAAGGACTAAGGAAGGAGCTGGCTGGTGAAATTTCCTTCCCCCAACCCCGGCATAAACACAGAGCCAGCTGCAGTAAGCAGCACAGCACTGACTCTTGCTGCCTATCCTAATTACACAAGGTCCCACACCCCTGTGATCTGGCAGTACCACCTTTCTTGTTCAAGTTTGCTTCAGCCCCAGTACAGCAGGCCCCTTCCCCAGAACACCAGCAGAAACCCCTACCCATGCCACATCTCTGGACCTGAGTTCAGCAGCGCTTCAGTTCTAGTGAAAGTAGTATCAGGTCTCATTTAACAAGCAGACCAGAGCAAACCTAGTTAAAACTCACCACATTCTGGCCAAGGAAGAAACTTCCCACTGCAGGCAAGGAGAGCCTCAGCAGATGGCAAGCCTGAACAATAGAGTAGCCCAAAACACAGCAGCAGAGTGAAAGCAGCACACACAAGAGACACTCCCTGAAGCACAAGGCCCTGAATAATATATGACCTCAACTTCATAAAGACATTGCTCTCAGGAGCTGAAAAAACAAAACAAAAACCCAGGATTTTCTAACACTGAGAAGAAGACAGACACTTTCAAAAATGCCAAGACAGAAGAATTCATCACAAATGAAACAACAAGATGAGATCACGACCATCTAGATAAGTAAGCGAAGCAGATATAGGCATTATGCCTGATGGAGAATTTAAAGCAACATTCATACTTTCTGGGCTTGAGAAAAGAATGGAAGACTTGAGGGGGGCCCTTCCTGCAGAGATAAAAGAGTTAAAAAAAAAACAATCAGTAAGATATGACAAATGCAATAATTGAGATTCAAAACAGAATGCATGCAATGAAAAAAAGGACAGAATAAGCAGAGGAACAAATAAGTGATATAGAAGATTAAGGGAAAATATAATGAAACTGAGAAAAAGAAAGAAAGAATCATGGAACACAAGAATAGACATAGGGAACTCCATGTTTGACTCCATCAAACATAATAACATTCGTATTATAGGAGTCCCAGGAGAAGAAGAGAGAGAAAAAGGGGCAGAAAATACATTTGAGGAAATAATGGCTGAAAACTTGCCTAATCTGGGGAAGGAAAAGACATCCTGATCCAGGAGGCACAGATTAATGCCATCAAAAAGAACAAAAGCAGGACAACCACAAAACATACTGTAATAAAATTTGCAAAATATGGTGGTAAAGATAATCTCAAAGAAGCAGTAAGACAAAAGAAGTGCCTAACTTACAAGGGAATACCCATAAGGCTAGTAGCAGATCTCTCCACAGAAACATGGCAAGCTATAAAAAGTGGCATGATGTGTTCAAAATGTTGAATGGGAAAAATCTGCAGCCAAGAATACTCTATCCAGGATAAATACCATTCAGAATAGAAGGAGAGAAAGAGTTTCAGACAAACAAAAAAATAAAGGCGTTCAGGACTGCTAAACTAGCCATGCAAGAAATGAAAAGGGAAATCTTTGAGTTGAAAGGAAATACCAGAAGTAACAAGGACAAGAAAGGAACTGAGAAAATTTCCAGAAACAATGAAAAAAAAAAAAAACAAGAAAGTGACACTAAATATCAATATATCAATAATTACTATGAATGTAAATGGATTAAATGTTCCAATCAATAGATAAAGGGTGTCAGATGGATTAAAACAAACAAACAAACAAACAAAACAAGACCCATCCAGATGCTGCCTATAAGAGACTCGTTTTATACAAAAAGGCAGTTGCAGATCAAAAATAGGGGATGGAGAATGAACATCAAATGAACATCAAAAGAAAGCTGGAGTAGCTTTAAACCAAAGACAAACAAGAGTTGAAAAGCACTATATCATAATACATGGGACTGCACAACAAGAATATCTAACAATTATAAATATGTTTGCCCCCAGTTTGTGAGCACCCAAATATATAACAACACTCAAATATATAAAAACAATTAGTAACAAACATAAAGGAACACATTGATAATAATAAAGTAGGGGACTTGAACACATACTTTCATAAATGGACAGATTATCTAAGCAGAAAATTAACAAAGAAACAATGGCTTCAAATGACAAACTAGAACATCTCATCCCAAAGCAGCAGAATACAGATTCTTTTCAAGGGCACATGGGACATTCTCCAGAATAAATCTCATACTAGGTCACAAATCAGGCCTCAACAAGTACAAAAAGATTAAGATCATACCATGCATGCTTTCTAACCACAATGCAATGGATTTTTAAGTCAACAACAATAACAACAAATTGGAAAGACCACAAATACATGTAGGTTATACAACATGCTACTAAACAGTGAATGGGTGAACCAGGAAATAAAAAAAAAAAAAAAACACATGGAAAGAAATGAAATTGAAAATAAATTGGTTCAAAACTTTTGGGATGCAGCAAAATAGAAATACATGCTTACATTAAAAATCACAAAATATCTCAAATAAACAACTTTCATATATCCTAAAGGAGTTAGAAAAGAACAACCAATGATGCCAATAGCAAGGAGAAGGAAAATAATAAAGGATAGAAATAAATGATATAGAAATTTAAAAAGTAATATAATGGATCAATGAAACCAGGAGATGGTTCTTCGAAAAAATTAATAAAACCAACAATCCCCAGCCAGAGTTATCAAAAAGGAAAAGAAAAAAAAACAAATAAAGAAAATCACAATGAGAGAGAGGTTAACAACCAATATGACAGAAATTCAAACAATTATAGGAGAATATTATGAAAAACTATATGCCAACAACTTGGACAACCTGGAAGAAATGGATAAGTTATGAGAAATATATAAACTACCAAATTGAAACAGGAAGAAATAGAAAGCTTGAACCAACTGATAACCAGCAAAGAAATTGAATCAGTAATCAAAAATCTCCCAAGAAACAAAAGAACAGGGCCAAATGGCTACACAGGTTAATTCTACCAAACATTTAAACAACAGTTAATATGTATGCTTCCCAAAATATTCCAAAAAATACAGATAGAAGTAAAGTTTCTTAATTCATTCTATGAAGCCAACATTACCCTGATTCCAAACTGAGACAAAGACTCCACTAAACAACAACAACAACAACAACAACAACGACAACAACCAAAAAACTGCAAGACAATATCCCTGATGAACATGGATACAAAAATTCTCAGTAAAATACTTGCAACTCAAATCCAACAGTACATTAAAGGAATCATTCATCACGATCAAGTAAGATTTGTTCCTGGGGCGCCTGGGTGGCTCAGTTGGTTAAGCGACTGCCTTTGGCTCAGGTTGTGATCCTGGAGTCCCAGGATCGAGTCCCACATCGGGCTCCCTGCTCAGCGGGGGGTCTGCTTCTCCCTCTGACCCTCTTCCCTCTCGTGCTCTCTGTCTCTCATTCCCTCTCTCTCAAATAAATAAATAAAATCTTTAAAAAAAAAAAAAAGATTTGTTCCTGATTCGTCAGGGGGGCTCATATTTGCAATTCAATCAATGTGATAAAGCACAATAAAAAGAAAGAATAAGAACCATATAATCCACTAAATAGGATGCAGAAAAAGAATTTGATAAAGTATGGCATCCATTCTTGGTAAAAACCCTCAACAAAGTAGGGATAGAGGGAACATACCTCAACATAGTAAATACCATGTATGAAAAACCCACAGCTAATATCCTCAATGTGGAAAAAAATGAGAGATTTTCCTCTACTGTTGGAAACAACACAAGGATGTCCACTCTCACCACTATCATTTAATATAGTATTGGAAGTCCTAGACTCAACAATCAGAAAACACAAGGAAATAAAAGACATCCAAATTAGCAAGGAAGAAGTCAAAATTTCACAATTTGCAGATGACATGATAATCTATATAGAAAACCCAAAAAACTCCACCAAAAAAAATGCTAGAACTGATACACAAATTCATTAAAATCAAAGGATACAAAATCAACATACAGAAATCTGTTGCATTTCTATACACTGATAATAAAAAAGCAGAAAGAAAAATTAAGGAATCAATCCCATTTATAATTACACCAAAATTATAGGATACCTAGGAAGAAAACTAACCAAAGATATAAATGACCTGTACTCTGAAAACTACAAAATATGGGAGAAGGAAACTGAAGATGACACACAAAAAAAATGGAAAAATATTCTATGCTCATGGATGAAAACATACTGTTAAATTTCTATATTACCCAAAGCAATCTACAAATTTAATGCTATCCCTGTCAAAATAACAGCATTATTTTTCACAGAACTAGAACAAACAATCCTAAAATTTGTATAGAACCACAAAAGACCCTGAAAAAAAAAATCTTGAAAAAAAAAAAGCAAATACAGAAGCATCACAACAGACATATACAGAACATTCCATGCTAAAAGAGCAGAATACATATTTTTCTCGAGTGCACATGGAACTTTCTCCAGAATAGATCACGTATTGTGAGGGTCATAAATCAGGTCTTAACCAATACTAAAAGATTGAGGTTATTCCCTGAATATTTTCAGACCACAATGCTTTGAAACTGGAACTCAATTACAAGAAGAAATTTAGAAGGAACTCAAATACCTGGAGGTTAAAGAGCCTCCTGCTAAAGAATGGATGGTTAACCAAGAAATTAAAGAAGAACTTAAACAATTCATTGAAATTAATGAGAATGAAAACACATTGGTCTAAAACCTATGGGAGACTGCAAAGGCAGTCCTAAGAGATAGGCACATAGCCATCCAAGTCTCTCACAAAAAAATTAGAAAAATCCCAAATGCACAAGCAAAATTTACACCCAAAGGACCTGAAGAAAGAAGAGCAAATAAAGCCTAAATGAAGTAAGAGAAGAGAAATAATAAAGATTAGAGCAGAAATCAAAGAAATAGAAACCAGAAAAATAGTAGAACAGATCAACAAAACTAGAAGCTGGTTCTTTCAAAGAATTTATAAGATTGATAAACCTCTGGCCAGACTTATCAAAAAGAAAAGAGAAAGAACCCAAATTAATAAAATCATGAAGGAAAGGGGAGAGATCACAACTAACACCAAGGAAATCAAAACAATTGTTACAAACTTTTATCAGCAACTATAGGCCAACAAATTAAGCAATCTGGAAGAAATGGATGCATTCCTGGACATTTATAAATGACCAAGGCTGAAACAAGAAGAAATAGACAATCTGAACAGGCCAATAACCAGCAAGGAAATTGAAGCAGTTATCAAAACCTCCCAAACAACAAGAGTCCAGGGCCAGATGGCTTCCCAGCGGAATTCCACCAAACATATAAAGAAGAAATAATACCTATTCTACTGGAGATGTTTCAAAAAATAGAAATGGAAGGAAAACTTCCAAACTTGTTCTATGAGGCCAGCATTACCTTGATCCCAAAATCAGGCGAGGGCTCCATCAAAAAGGATAACTTCAGACCAATATCCCTGATGAACATGGATGCCAAAATACTCAATATGATCCTAGCCAATAGGAGCCAACAGTACATTAAGAGGGTTATCCATCACGACCTGGTGGGATTTATTCTTGGGCTGCAAGTTTGGTTCAACATTTGAAAATCAATTGATGTGATAGAACATATTAATAAAAGAAAAGACAAACACCACATGATTCTCTCAATTGATGCAGAAAAAGCATTTGACAAAATACAACATCCTTTCTTGATTGAAAGTCCTCAAAGTATAGGGATAGAGGGAACACAACTCAACATCATAAAAGCCATCTATAGAAAGCTCACAGAGAATATCATTCTCAATGGGGAAAATTGAGAGCTTTTCCCTTAAACTCAGGAACATGATCGGGATGCCCACTCTAACCACTGTTGTTCAACATAGTACTAAAAGTCCTAGCCTCAGCAGTAAGACAACGACAAATAATAAAATGCATCCAAATTGGCAAAGAAGTCAAACTCTCACTCTTCACAGATGACATGATACTTTATGTGGAAAATTCAAAAGACTCCACCCCAAAATTGCTAGAACTCATACAGCAATTCAGCAATGTGGCAGGATACAAAATCAATGCACAGAAATCATTTGCGATTCTATACACCAACAGCAAGACAGAAGAAAGAGATATTAAGGAATCAAACCCATTTACAATTAAACCCAAAACCATTAGACACCTAGGAATAAACCTAATCAGAGTGGTAAAAGATCTTTACTCTAAAAACTACAGAACACTTATGAGAGAAATGGAGGACACAAAGAGATGGAAAAACATTCCATGCTCATGGATTGGAAGAATACACATTGTTAAAATGTCTTTGCTGCCCAGAGAAACCTACACATTCAATGCAAACACTATCAAAATACCATTGACATTTTTCACAGAGCTTGAACAAAAAATCCTAAAATTTGTATGGAACCAGAAAAGACCTGGAGGGGCACCTGGGTGGCTCAGTCGTTTAGGGTCGGCCTTCAGCTCAGGTCATGATCCCAGGGTCCTGGGATCGAGTCCCGCATTGGGCTCCCTGCTCCACTGGAAGCCTGCTTCTCCCTCTCCCACTCCCCCTGCTTGTGTTCCTGCTCTCTCTCTCTCTCTCTCTGTCAAATAAATAAAATCTTAAAGAAAAGAAAAGACCCAGACTTGCCATGGTATTGTTGAAAAAGAATACCAAAGCTGGGGGCATCACAATGCCTGACTTCAATCTGTATTACAAAGCTGTGATCATCAAGACAACATGGTCCTGGCACAAATACAGACACATAGATCAATGGGACAGAATAGAGAGCCCAGAAATGGACCATCAACTCTATGGTCAACTAATCTTTGACAAAGCAGGAAAGAATATCCAATGGAAAAAATACAATCTCTTCAATAAATCGTGTTGGGAAAATTGGACAGCCACATGCAGAAGAATGAAATTGGACCATTCTCTTACACCATACACAAAGATAAACTCAAAATGAATGAAAGACCTAAATGTGAGACAGGAGGCCATCAAAATTGTAGAGACCACAAGCAGTAAATTCTTTGACCTTGGCCACAACCACTTCTTCCAAGACATGTCTCTAAAGGCAAGGGAAACAAAAGAAAAATGAACTTTTGGGACTTCTGCACAGCAAAGGAAACAGTCAACAAAACTAAAACACAACCTACAGAATGGGATAATATATTTGCAAATGACATAAGAGATAAAGGGGTCATATCCAAGACCTATAAAGAACTTCTCAAACTCAATGCCCAAAAAACAAATAATCCAGTCAAGAAATGAGCAGAAGACATGAACAGACACTTCTCCAAAGAAGACATACAAATGGCTAACAGACATATAGAAAAATGCTCAACATCACTTGCCATCAGGGAAATACAAATCAAAACCTCAACAAGATACTACCTTACACCAGTTAGAATGGCTAAAATTAACAAGACAGGGAACAACAAATGTTGGTAAGGATGTGAGAAAGGGGAGCCCTCTTATACTGTTGGTGGGAATGCAAGTTGGTATAGCCACTCTGGAAAACAGTATGGAAGTTCCTCATGACATTAAAAATAGAGCTACCCTAGGACCCAGCAACTGCACTACTGGGTATTTTCCCCAAAGATACAGATGTAGTGTAAAGAAGGGGCACATGCACCCCAATGTTCATAGCAGCAATGTCCAAAATAGTCAATCTGTGGAAGGAGCTGATATGTCCTTCAATAGATTAAAGGATAAAGAAGATGTTGTTCATATATACAATGGACTATTACTCAGCCATCAGAAAAAATGAATACCTACTATTTGCATCAACATGGATGGAACTGGAGGAGATTATGCTATGTGAAATAAGTCAAACAGAGAAAGATAATTATCATATGGTTTCACTCATATGTGGAGTATAAGGAATATGGCAGAGGACCAGAAAGGAAGGGAGCAAAACCTGAATGGGAAGAAATCAGAAAGGGAGACAAACCATGAGAGCCTCTGGACTCCAGGAAACAAATTGAGGGTTGCAGAAGTGAGGTAGGTGGGTGCATGGGGTAACCGGGTGATGGGCATTCAGTAGGGCACATGATCTCATAAGCCCTGGGTGTTATACACAACTAATGAATCATTAAATACATTAAAAACTAATGATTTACTATGAGTTGGCTAATTAACTTAATTTTAAGAAAATAAGAAAGAATGAAAACTTCCAAATTCGTTCTAAAAGGACAGCATTACACTGATAACAAAGCCAACAGAAACAAGCAAACAAACACTACAGGCCAATATCTCTGATGAACATAGATGCAATAAATCCTCAACAAAGTATTAACAAATTAAATTCAACAATACATTAAAAGCATATTCACCAAAATCAAGTAACATTTAATCCATAGATATAAGGGTGGGTGTTTGTTTTTTTTTTTTTTTAATCCTACTTCCCCAGTGCTCTTTCCCAGGAATTATTGTCAGATCATGAAGGAATATATCAATTCCAGAATTTCAGACTGAATAAACTCTAATGACACATGTAAGCTAATCTTATTTTATTTCATTTTATTTTTAATCTTCTTATTTGAAAGATAAAAAAAATTAAGATGGCAAAAAATGAATGGCTTGTCAAGATTTCCAAAGCCAATTAGGGGTGCCTGGGTAGTTCAGTCCATTGAGCATCCAACTCTTGATTTCAGCTCGGGTCATGATCTCAGGATGTGGAATCAAGCCCTGTGTCAGGCTCTGTGCACACCAGGGAGTCTGCTTGTGACTCTCTACCTCTGTCTCCCTTTGTCCCCCCACCCTACTCTCCCTCTCTAATAAATAAATCTTAAAAAAAAAAAAAAAAAAGATTTCCAGAGTCAATTACAGTAAGGGGTAGGGCTGGAAAGCAATTCATTAGGTTATATCATTGGTAAGATACACAAGATTATTGGCAGCATTAGGATGAAATGGCTTGGGTACGGTTTAAGTTTTATGCTGAGATTTTTACAGTCCATGCATAATCTTGAGGCCACGTCATCCAATAACAAAATAAACATTTCCTGTACCTATATTTATGAAGAATAGTAAAATGAAACAAATAAGTATACATATTTTGAAAGGGAAATTCACAAGTCTTCAAAGAGCTAGCAGTTTCTCCTCTTTCAAGTAACAACCAAAATATCACCCCTTTAGAGAACACTTCCTGGGCTACTCTACTAAACTATCTCCCATTATTCTATGTCATAGTATATTCTTTATTTTCTTCATGGTATACATTGTACTCAGAAAATCAATTCACTTACTTGCTTCTTGTTCTTCTTTCCTTATTGGAACATATAATTCTCCAAGGTTACCTTTCTCGCCATGTGTGTCTGATGGCTAATAAGGTATTTGGTACAGAAAAGGCATTCATTAGATTTGTGTATGAGTAGATGAAGCCAAATCCAGATGGTAAATAGAAGAAAAGGAGACAAAATGGCTACAAAAACCTCTGGTACATTTATGTATGATGGTGTTACAGGAAGAGCATTAAGTAGGACGTTCTGACAATGAAGCATAAACCTACTAGAATATGAGCAGTTGAAAAAAGTTTTGCCAGAAAGAGATTACACTAGGTGAGGATTAAACACACAGAAAATGAATAGAGAGCACTACAAAGCCTCATGTGAAAGGTGTGTGAGCTTAACCTTTCCTGAGTGAACTGCGTGGAAGTTGCCTATGGAAACATTATGCATCTGGATCTTTGTTTGGGCTGAAAAATAGAAATATTTATAAAACATCAGAAAATATCCCACACCTTAGTTGTGTATAACAAACATATGTTTGTTTGCAATGACAATGAAAGTGACAATGAAATATTCACTTAGCTTTGAACTATAATTGACCTCAGACTGAAGAAGTCTGGCAATTACTACCTAAAAATGATCATTGGAATTTATGCAACTCTTCCCAAGGATGAAGTAATAGCTTTTTTCACACTGAGAGAAGAAAATACAAACAGGCAATGGGTACTGTGTCTTGGTGAGCTACTGTCCTCAAATATCAAATATTGCACCAAAAATCATAAGATAACTGGGAATAAACATAACTATAGGTGAAAGACCTCTACTTTGAAAACTATAAAACACTGATGAAAGAAAATGAAGATGACACACATAAAAATGGAAAAACATTCTATGCTCATGGATTGGAAAAACAAATATTGTTAAAATGTCTATACTACTTGGAGTGCCTGGGTGGTATAATTGGTTAAGTGTCCAACTCTTGGTTTTGACTCAGGTTGTGATCTCAGGGTGCTGAGATCGATCCTGGCATCAGGCTCCTTGCTCAGCTTAGAGGTTGCTTGGGATTCTCTCTCCCTCTCCCTCCCACCCTCCTATTCATTCTCTCTCTCTCTCTTTCTCTCACCCTCAAAAATAATCTTTTTTCAAAAATAAAAAAAAATAAAATGTCTATACTAACTAAGCAAGCTACACATCAAGTGTGATACCTATGAAAATACCACCAGCTAGTTCTCTGTTTACAGAGCTAGAACAAACAATCCTAAAATTTGTATGGAACAACAAAAGACCTGGACTAGCTAAAGCCACATGAAGAACATAAGCAAAGTTGGAATAATCACAATTCCAGACTTCAAGTTATATTACACAGCTGTAGTGACCACGACAGTATGGTACTGACACAAAAGTAGACCCATAGATCAATGGAACAGAATGGAAAACCCAGAAATATATCCACAACTATATGACCAATTAATCTTTGACAAGGCATGAAAGAATATCCAAAGGGAAAAAGACAGTCTCTTCAAAAAATAGTGTTGGGAAAACTGGATAATATGCAAAAGAAAGAAACTGCAGCACTTACATACACAATACAGAAAGTAAATTAAAAATGGATGAAAGACCTAAATGTGAGACAGAAAACCATCAAAATCCTAGAGGAGACCACAGGCAGCTCTTGTTGTTCAATTTCTGTTAAAATAGTATGAAAAGTTTGTGAAGTCTTGAAGCCCAATTTTTCTTCACATGTGGGAATCTAGCATTTGGCCCCTATTCTGTATACAGGAAATGATTGTTCATTGACAGGCAATAGACAGTATATGTCAGAGATGTGTATTTCTGGGGCACCTGGGTGGCTCAGTCGTTGTGTCTGCCTTCAGCTCAGGTCGTGATCCCATGGTCCTGGGATCATGCCCTGCATCGGACTTCCTGCTCGGCGGGAAGTCTGCTTCTCCCTCTCCCACTCCCCCTGCTTACATTGGTGGTATAGTGGTGAGCATAGCTGCCTTCCACTCCCCCTGCTTGTGTTCCCCTCTTGCTATGTATCTCTCTGTCAAATAAATAAATAAAATCTTAAAAAAAAAAGAAATGTGTATTTCTTCTGTAAGCACAGTAAAGAAATGCCTACCATTTTCAAGGAGTCCCAACATTGGTATACTTTTTACTATGCTCATTTATCTTGTTGGCACAGTCTTCCCCAAAATACTATCTTTCTATTTGACTTAAGCAAGATCATGGATTTTTCCTTCCTCCTTTTCCTTCTTATTTTCTTCTTCTTATGATATTGAAAAATGAACCAATTCCAGTTATTCCCTTGTCCCCTGAGTCAGTATTCTTCCTGTACATCTTGAAGTGGATAATCAGGCCTTAAACTTTTTTATTATTAGATCTCATTCTCTTGTGAAATATATTTTCATTTCTTTCCTTTGTGTTTATTTTTTTTTTAAGATTTTATTTATTTATTTGACAGAGAGAGCGAGAGAGCACAAGCAGGGAAAGCAGCAGAGGGAGAGGGAGAAGCAGGCTCTCCACTGAGCAGAGAGGCTGATGTGGGACTCAATCCCACCACCCTGGGATTATGACCTGAGCTGAGGGCATACGCTTAACCATCTGAGCCACCCAGGCACCCCTCTTTCCTTTGTGTTTAAAATTACTCTTTGTGGATCCTTAAACTTTATTAACCTTTCACTGGGGTTTGTCCCTCAATTTGATGTATTATATATGGATGCTCTTTCTGCGTGCTTGATTACATTTTCCTTCTGTCCATTGCTTCCATTGCACTAGCCTGCTCAAATTCATCATGTACTTCCAGCAGATGTCTGTGACTGGCTTTGCAGAATATCACATAGTACATTTTTCTGTTCCTTAATTAAAACTCAGGTAAGATGAAAGACTGACTAACTGTTGCACATCTCCCAACACAACAAGACTGCAAGTATGGTTTGCTCTAAAACAAATCATAAATTACTTTTAACCTTAAAATATTTTTGTATATATTGTGAGAAATTTTAACATCTAATAGTATTTCCACTTTGGAGGATTGATTTAATTTTTAAAACACTAGATTGAATATATTTGTCTCCTCATTTTGTAGATTACACTAAAAGTTATCATCTAACTTTTTGATAAGGGAGAGAAGATGGCAGTGGAGTAGGAGAACCCTAGGCTTGTCTTGTTCCATGAACATAACAAGATAACCATCAAATCTTTCTAACTACCCCAGAAATAAACATGAACACTGACAGACCAAAATCCACAACTAAAGAGAGAGAAGATGCCACATCAAAGAAGGTAGAAGTGCAGATATGTGGTTTGGGGAAGAAATGAATCCATGGTGTTGCCAAGAGGAGAGAGTTGTGGTTATGGAGAAAGGTGAGAGAGAGAGAGGAGCACACAGGGGAATGCACAAGAAGAAAATTTCCTCAAAGCCATTGGATGGGAAAACAAGAGGGGCTAATTTTCATTACTTCTTGTAACCAGCAGGGCTTAAAGACTGGAGATTTAAAGGTTGGTGGGTTTGCTGGGATAGCGCACTGAGGGGGCTGCCCTACTTACTCCTGGAGCGAAGGCAGGCAAAGAGCCCAGAGGACAGATAGCTTGGAAACAGCAGTCTGAGGAATGCCTGCAGCACAAAGTGGGGAGATTATTCCCTCTTCTTGGAGTGCAACCCTGAGAGTGAACATTCACAGGGAAGCCTCTCCTGGGACAAAGGAGCTGGCTGGAGCCATTTCCCTCCCTCACCCGTCAACATAAATACAGAACCACCTGCAGAAAAAAGCAGCTCAGCTCCTACACTGGCTGCCTAACTTGCTTACACCATGTCCCACACCTAGCACTCTGACTCTACTGTCCTTCCAGGTCAAGCTTGCCTCAGTCCCAGCACAGCAGAACCCTCCCTCAAAAGACCAGTGCATACAAATGGCTAACAGACACATGAAAAAATGTTCATCATCATTAGCCATCAGGGAAATTCAAATCAAAACCACATTGAGATACCACCTTACACCAGTTAGAAAGGCAACAATGGACAGGGAAAGAAACAACAAATGTTGGAGAGGCTGAAAGAGGTTGTGGAGAAAGGGGAACCCTCTTACACTGTTGGTGGGAATGCAAGTTGGTACAGCCACTTTGGAAAACAGTGTGGAGGTGCCTCAAAAATTTTAAAATAGAGCTACCCTATGACCCAGCAATTGCACTCCTGGGTATTTACCCCAAAGACACAGATGTAGTGAAAAGAAGGGCCATATGCACCCGAATGTTCATAGCAGCAATGTCCACAATAGCCAAACTGTGGAAAGAGCCGAGATGCCCTTCAACAGATGAATGGATAAAGAAGATGTGGTCCATATATACAATGGACTATTACTCAGCCACCAGAAAGGGTGAATACCCAACTTTTACATCAACATGGATGGGACTGGAGGAGATTATGCTAAGTGAAATAAGTCAAGCAGAGAAAGTCAATTATATGGTTTCACTTATTTGTGGAATATAAGGAATAGCATGGAGGACATTAGGAAAAGGAAGGGAAAAATGAGGGGAGGGAAATCGGAGGGAGAGATGAACCATGAGAAACTATGTACCTGAGAAACAAACAGGGTTTTAGAGGGGAGGGGGGAGTGGTTAGCCCGGTGATGGGTATTAAGGAGGGCACGTACTGCATGGAGCACTGGGTGTTATACAAAAACAAAGGATCGTGGATCACCACATCAAAAACCAATGATGTATTGTATGGTGACTAACATAACATAATAAAATTAAAAAAAAAAAAAAAAGACCAGTGCAGGCTCAGCCCACACCATGTACCTAAAGCCTGTTTTAAAAGTCAGCAGGCTTGGGTGGAATAGAGCCCAGAGGGGCACTGTGCTACTCCTGGAGGAAAGAGAGGCACACAACCCAGAGGCAGTGTGAAAACCGGTATCTGAAAGCCCCTGGGACACATGTAGGGTGAGGGGCATTGTTTACATTTCTAGGAGTGATTCCCTGAAAGGAAGTGTGCACAGAGACTTCTCTCCAGGGACAAAGGAGCAGCCTGGCCCCATTTCCCTCCCCCTGGTCCTCATTATAAACACAGAGCCACCTGCTATAAGCAGTACAGCCAGGACACTGGCTGCCTAGCCTGCTTACACCAAGTGCCACACAACTGTGATCTGGTGGTACTGCTATACTCTGTCAAGTTTGCCTCAGTCTTAGCATGGCAGGCCCCTCCCCAGAAGACCATCACAAACCCCTGCCCACACGCATCTCCCAACCAGAGTTCTGTAGGGCTTCAATTTTAGTGGAAGTATTATAAGGTCTCATTTAACAAGCAGACCAGAACACTCCTAGTTAAAACTCACCACATTCTGTCCAGGGAAGAAATACTGCCTGCTGAAGGCAAGGAGAGCCTCTGCAGACAACTAGCCCAAAGGATAGAGTAGGCAAAACACAGCAAGAAAGTGCAAGCAGCACACACCAGAGACAGAGACACTCCCAGAAGTGCCAGGCCCTGGACACTATATGTCCTGTTCTTCATAAAGCCATTATTCTCAGGAGTAGGAAACATAATGATCTGTCGTAATACAAAGAAGACAGAAACTTAGAGAAAATGAAAAGATGGAGGAATTAATCCCAAATTAAACAACAAGATAAGATCATGGCTAGAGATCTAAGAAAAACAGACATAAATAACATGCCTGATGGAGAATTAAAGCAACAATCATAAAGATATTCACTGGGCTTAATAAAAGAATGGAAGACTTCAGGAAGACCCTTACCACAGAGATAAAAGAGTTAAAAATAATCAGTCAGAAATGAAAAATGCAATACTGTGATTGGAAATAGGTTTCATAAAATGAACACAAAGCTGCCAGAAGTGAAGAAGTACATAAGTGATATAGAAGACAAAATATTGGGAAAAAATGGAACTCAACAAAAGAGAGAAAGAAGAAATATGGAACATGAGAATAGACATAGGGCTATCAGTGACTCCATCAAACATAATAACTTTTATATTATAGAAGTCCCAGAAGAAGAAGAGAGATAAAAGGGGGCAGAAAATCCATTTGAGGAAATAATGGCTGAAAACTTCCCTAATCTGGGGAAGGAAACAGACATCCAGATCCAGGAGGCACTGAGAACTCCCATCAAAATCAACAAAAGCAGTTCAACACAAAGAAATATTGTAATTAAATTTGCAAAATACAGTGATAAAGAAAATAACCTTAAAAGAGGCAAGACAAAAGAAGTCTCTTTTGTAAAAGGGAAGAACCATAAGGATAGCTGAAGATTTCTCAACAGAAACTTGGCAAACCAGAAGGATGTGGAATGATATATTCAATGTGCTGAATAGGAAAAATCTGCAGCCAAGAACACTATCCAGCAAGGCTATCATTCAAACTAGAAGGAGAAATAATCTGTTTCCTAGACAAACAAACTAAAGGAGTTTGTGACCACTAAACCAGCCCTGCAGAAATATTAAAGGGGAATCTTTGAGTGGAAAGGAAATGCCGAAAGTGATGAAGACAAGAAAGGAACTGAGAAAATTTCCAGAATCAATGAGAAAACAAATAATGACATGGCAATAAATTCATATCTATCAATAATTACTCTGAATGTAATGGACTAAATGCTTCAGTCAAAAGACACATGGTCTCAGTTTGTTTACTATAGTTAAGAGTCTCATAGTTTGTCTCCCTCAGCTGAGGGTTGTTGCAGGGGAGGTGGGTAGGGGCATGGGGTAACTGGGTGATGGGCATTAAGGAGGACATGTGATGAAATGAGCACTAGGTGTTATATGCAACTGTTGAATCACTAAATTCTTCCTCTGAAACTAACAATACACTATATGTTAATTAAATTGAATTTAAATTTAAAAAAATAAAACTTTCCATTCTGACCTGGAAAATAAAAAAGACACACGGTCTCAGAATGGAGAGAAAAGCAATACCCATCGATATGATGCCTACAAGAGACTCATTTAATACCTAAAGATACCTGCAGATTGAAAGTGAGGGAATTGAGAAATACTTCTCACACAAATGGACATCAAAAGAAAGCCAGAGTAGGAATACTTATATCAGACAAGACAGATTTTCTTTTATTTTTAACGATTTTATTTACTTATTTGTTTATTTGAGAGAGAGAGAGAGAGAGAAAGCATGAGTTGGGGGAGAGAACAGAGGGAGAGGGAGAAGCAGACTCCCCTGTGAGGAAGGAGCCCAACCCTGAGATCATGACCTGAGCTAAAGGCAGACACTTAACCTACTGAGCAACGTAGGTGCCCAGACAAAATAGATTTTAAACCAGAGAATGTAAGAAGAGATAGAGGTGGGCGCTACATCATAATAAAAGGGACAATCCGACAAGAAGTTCTAAGAAGTGAAATATTTATGCATCAAACACAGAAGCATTCAAATACATGAAATAATAATAACAAACATAAAGGAACTCATTGATAATAAGACAATAATAGTAGGGGACTTTAACATCCCACTTACATCAATGATCAAATCATATAAGCAGAAAATCAACAAGGAAACAATGGCTTAGAATGATGCAAGGGACCTGATGGACTTAACAGATATGTTCAGAACATTCCATCCTAAAGGAACAAAATACACATTCTTTTCAAGTGCACATGGGACATTCTCCAGAACAGATCACATATAAGTTTACAAATCTGGCCTCAACAAGTACAAAATGACTGAGATCATACTATGCATCTCTTCTGACCACAACACTAAGAAACTTGAAGTCAACCACAAGAAAAAATGTGGAAAGACCACAAATATATGGAGATTAAATAACATGATACTAAACAATGAACCAAAAAATCAAAGAGGAAATTATAAAAGGCATGGAAATAAACTACAATAAAAACGCAATTGTCCAAAACCTTTGGGATGCAACAAAAGTGGTCAAAGAGGAAAGTGTATAGCAATACAGGCCTAACATAAAAAGAAATCTCAATGGGGAAAAACTGAGAGCTTTCCCCCTAAGGTCAGGAACACGGCAGGGATGTGCACTATCACCACCGTTCTTCAACATAGTGTTAGAAGTCCTAGCCACAGCAGACAACAAAAAGAAATAAAAAGCATCCAAATTGGCAAAGAAGAAGTCAAGCTCTCACTCTTTGCAGATGATATGATACTTTATGTGGAAAACCCAAAAGACTCCACCACAAAACTACTAGAACTCATACAGGAATTCAGTAAAGTGGCAGCATATAAAATCAATGCACAGAAATCAGTGGCATTCCTATACACCAATAACAAGACAGAAGAAAGAGAAATTAAGGAGTCGATCCCATTTACAATCGCACCCAAAACCATAAGATACCTAGGAATCAATCTAACCAAAGAGGCAAAGAATCTGTACTCAGAAAACTATAAAATACTCATGAAAGAAATTGAGGAAGACACAAAGAAATAGAAAAACGTCCCATGCTCATGGATTGGAAGAACAAATATTGTGAAGATGTCAATGCTATCTAGAGCAATATACACATTCAATGCAATCCCCATCAAAATACCATCCACTTTTTTCAAAGAAATGGAACAAATAATCCTAAAATTTGTATGGAACCAGAAAAGACCTTGAATAGCAAGAGGAATGTTGAAAAGGAAAAGCAAAGCTGGCGGCATCACAATTCCAGATGTCAAGCTGTATTACAAAGCTGTCATCATCAAGACAGTATGGTACTGGCACAAAAACAGACCCTCAACTCTATGGTCAACTAAACTTCGACAAAGCAGGAAAGAATGTCCAGTGGAAAAAAGACAGTCTCTTCAACAAATAGTGTTGGGAAAATTGTACAGCCTCATGCAGAAGAATGAACCTGGACCATTTCCTTACACCACACACAAAAATAAACTCAAAATGGTTGAAATACCTAAATGTGAGACAGGAGTCCATCAAAATCCTAAAGGAGAACACAGGCAGCAACCTCTTCTACCTCAGCCGCAGCAACTTCTTCCTAGAAACATCGCCAAAGGCAACGGGAGGAAGGGCAAAAATGAACTATTGGGACCTCATCAAGATAAAAAGCTTTTGCACAGCAAAAGAAATAGTCAACAAAACCAAAAGACAACTGACAGAATGGGAGAAGATATTTGCAAATGACATATCAGATAAAGGGCTAGTATCCAAAATCTATAAAGAACTTCTTAAACTCAACACCCAAAGAACAAAGAATCCAATCAAGAAATGGGCAGAAGACATGAACAGACATTTTTCCAAAGAAGACATCCAAATGGCCAACAGACACATGAAAAAGTGTTCAACATCACTCGGCATCAGGGAAATCCAAATCAAAACCTCAATGAGATACCACCTCACACCAGTCAGAATGGCTAAAATTAACAAGTCAGGAAACGACAGATGTTGACAAGGATGTGGAGAAAGGGGATCCCTCCTACACTGTTGGTGGGAATGCAAGCTGGTGCAGCCACTCTAGAAAACAGTATGGAGGTTCTTCAAAAAGTTGAAATAGAGCTACCATATGATCCAGCAATTGCACTACTGGGTATTTACCCCAAAGATACAAATTTAGGGAGCTGAAGGGGTATGTGCACCCCGATATTTATAGCAGCAATCTCCACAATAACCAAACTGTGGAAAGAGCCAAGATGCCCATCGACAGATGAATGGATAAAGAAGAAGTGGTATATATATATACAATGGAATATTATGCAGCCATCAAAAGGAATGAGATCTTGCCATTTGCAATGATGTGGATGGAACAGGAGGGTATTAGGCTGAGCGAAATAACTCAATCAGAGAAAGACATGTATCATATGACTTCACTGATATGAGGAATTCTTAATCTTAGGAAACAAACTGAGGGTTGCTGGAGTGGTGGCGGGTGGGAGGGATGGGGTGGCTGGGTGATAGACATTGGGGAGGGTATTGCTATGGTGAGCGCTGTGAATTGTGCAAGACTGTTGAATCACAGATCTGTGCCTCTGAAGCAAATAATACACTATATGTTTAAAAAAAAAAAAAGAAGAAGAAGAAGATAACAGGAGGGGAAGAATGAAGGGGGGGAAATCGGAGGGGGAGATGAACCATGAGAGACAATGGACTCTGAGAAACAAACTGAGGGTTCTAGAGGGGAGGGGGGTGGGAGGATGCGTTAGCCTGGTGATGGGTATTAAAAGGGCATGTTCTGTATGGAGCACTGGGTGTTATATGTAAACAATGAATTATGGAACACTACATCAAAAACTAATGATGTAATGTATGGTGATTAACATAAGATAATAAAAAAAAATCTGAAATAAACAACCTAAACTTACACTTAAAGGAGGTAGAAAAAGAACAACAAACAAAGCCTAAAACCAGCACAAGGGAATAAAGATTAGAGCAGTAATAAATGATATAGAAACTAAATAACAATAGAACAAATCAATGAAACCAGGAGCTGGTCCTTTGAAAAAAAAAAAGGAAAAATTAATAATCCTCTAGTCAGACTTACCAAAAAGAAAAGAGAACACAAATAAAATCATAAATGAGAGGAGAGATTAAAACCAACACCTCAGGGGGCGGAGCAAGATGGCGGAGGAGTAGGAGACCTGGATTTCGTCTGGTCTCAGGAATTCAGCTGGATAGGGATCAAACCATTCTGAACACCTACAAACTCAACAGGAGATCGAAGACAAGAAGAGCAACAACTCTCTCATCAGAAAAGCGACCACTTTCTGGAAGGTAGGACGAGCGGAGAAGTGAATCCGAGGTGATATTCGGGAGGATAGATGGCGGGGGAGGGGCCTCCGGCGGCCGCTTCTGGCAAGTGATAGAGTCGCGGAGCACAAAATCGGAACATTTAAAAGTCTGCTCCGCTGAGGGACGTCACTCTGGTGGCTAAGCGGGGGGGTGGAACCCTCCGGGACAGTGTGGTCTCAGGACCCACGGGTCACAGAAAGACCGGGGGTGCCTGAGTGTGGCAGAGCTCCCAGGTATCGGAGCAGGGAAGCCGGCTGCAGAGGCGGAGCCCAGGCGCGGGCTCTCAGCTTGGGGTTGCCATAAACCGTGATCCGCGGCACAGTCGGGCCACTGCTCCTCCAGTAGGGACCCAAAAAGCGGCAGATCCAGGGAGACTCACCTTCCTCCCCTGGGAGGAGCCGCGCGGGAGTGCACCGCAGGGATCTGCTGGGTTTGGAGACTCCACCCGGGGTCGGGTGCCAGAGATAGAAACAGGCGGTCACAGGCTGGGTGAGCACGGAGTGCGGCTGGAGACCGGGAAGACGGGAGTGACTGACGGCTTTTCTCTGGGGGCTCACTGAGAAGCGGGGCCCCGAGTTCTCAGCTCCTCCGGGGCAGAGATTGGGAGGCCGCCATTTTCACTCTCCGTCTCCAAAGCTGTACGGAAAGCTCGCAGGGAACAAAAGCCCCGGAGAGCAAACCGGAGCAGATTACTTAGCTGGGAGGGGGCAAGGGCGGGGCAATTCTGCCTCCGGCAAAGACATTTGGAAACCACGGCAACAGGCCCCTCCCCAGAAGATCAGTGAGAACAGCCAGCCAAGACCAAGTTTACCCATCAATGAGAACGGCAGAACTCCAGCTCTAGGGGACTACTGCACATAGAATTCATGGCTTTTTTTACCATGATTCTGTAGTCTTTCAAAGTTAATTTTTTTTAACTGTCTTTTTTTCTATTTTTTTTCTTTTTGAATTTTTCTCTTTCCCTTTTTCAACCAACATCTTATCAATCCCTTTTTTTAAAAAAAAAAATTTTTTATTTTTCATTTTTAGAGTCATATTCTATCCCTTCATAGTAGTTACCCGTATTTTTGGCTTATATATATAAGTTGTTCTCTCTTTAAAATTTTGAGATAGTTTCTTCTAACAGATCAAAATATACCCTAAATCTCTAGTATATGGTGTTTTCTATTCCCCTGCCTGATCACATCCTCTCCCTTATTTTTTCTTCTTTTTTTAAATCCTCTTCTTTCTTTTTTCAAACAACTTCTTATCAATTCCTTTTATAAAATTTTTTATAATTTCCATCTTTACAGTCATATTCCTTCCCTTCATCATATCAACCCTTATTTTTGTACATATATAAGTTTTTCTTTCTTTAAAATTTTGGGAGGCACTTTCTTCTAAAAGACCAAAATACACCCCAAATCTAGTGTGTGGCACTGATCTATATACCAGCCTGATCATATTTGATCACATTCTGGTTTTTTTGTTGTTGTTGTTTTGTTTTGTTTGTTTTTGCTTTTATCTTTATCTTTTTCTTTTTTTTTTCTTTTTCTTTTTTCTCTCTTTCCCTTTCTTTTCCCACTGCTTCAGGTTTTTTCTGATTTGTTTAGAGTATATTTTCTGGGGACGTTGTTACCCTGCTAGCATTTTGTTCTCTCATTAATCTATTCTCCTCTGCACAAAATGACAAAACGGAAAAAATCATCTCAACAAAAAGAACAAGAGGTAGTACCGACTGCCAGGGACCTACTCAATACGGACATTAGTACGATGTCAGATCTAGAGTTCAGAATCATCACTTTAAAGATACTAGCTGGGCTTGAAAAAAATATGGAAGTTATTAGAGAAACCCTTTCTGGAGAAGTAAAAGAACTAAAATCCAACCAAGTAGAAATCAAAAAGGCTATTAATGAGGTGCAATCAAAAATGGGGGTGCTAACTGCTAGAATAAATGAGGCAGAAGAGAGAATCAGTAATATAGAAGATGAAATGATGGAAAATAAAGAAGCTGAGAAATAGAGAGATAAACAACTACTGGATCACGAGGGCAGAATTCGAGAGATAAGCGATACCATAAGACGAAACAACATTAGAATAATTGGGATCCCAGAAGAAGAAGAAAGAGAGAGAGGAGCAGAAGGTATAATGGAGCAAATTATAGCAGAGAACTTCCCTAATTTGGGGAAGGAAACAGGCATGAAAATCCAGGAAGCACAGAGAACCCCTCTCAAAATCAATAAAAATAGGTCAACACCCCGACATCTAATAGTAAAACTTACGAGTCTCAGAGACAAAGAGAAAATCCTGAAAGCAGCTCGGGAGAAGAGATATGTAACCTACAAGGGTAGAAACATTAGATTGGCAACAGACCTATCCACAGACACCTGGCAGGCCAGAAAGGACTGGCAGGATCTATTCAGAGCACTAAATGAGAAAAATATGCAGCCAAGAATACTCTATCCAGCTAGGCTGTCATTGAAAATTGAAGGAGAAATAAAAAGCTTCCAGGACAAACAAAAACTAAAGGAATTTGCAAACACAAATCCAGCCCTACAGGAAATCTTGAAAGGGGTCCTCTAAGCAAAGAGAGAGCCTAAAAGCAACATAGACCAGAAAGGAACACAGACAATATACGGTAACAGTCACCTTACAGGCAATACAATGGCACTAAATTCCTATCTTTCAATAGTTACCCTGAATGTAAATGGGCTCAATGCCCCAATCAAAAGTCACAGGCTATCAGACTGGATTAAAAAACAAGACCCATCGATATGCTGTCTGCAAGAGACTCATTTTCGACCCAAAGACAGCCCCAGATTGAAAGTGAGGGGGTGGAAAACCATTTACCATGCTAATGGACACCAAAAGAAAGCTGAGGTGGCAATCCTTATATCAGACAAATTAGATTTTAAACCAAAGACTGTAATAAAAGATGAGGAAGGACACTATATCATACTTAAAAGATCTATCCAACAAGAAGATCTAACAATTGTAAATATCTATGCCCCTAACATGGGAGCAGCCAATTATATAAGCCAATTAATAACAAAAGCAAAGAAACACATCGACAACAATACAATAATAGTGGGGGACTTTAACACCCCCCTCACTGAAATGGACAGATCATCTAAGCAAAAGATCAACAAGGAAATAAAGACTTTAAATGACACACTGGACCAAATGGACTTTACAGACATATTCAGAACATTCCACCCCAAAGCAATGGAATACACATTCTTCTCTAGTGCCCATGGAACATTCTCCAGAATAGATCACATCCTAGGTCATAAATCAGGTCTCAAACGGTACCAAAAGATTGGAATCATTCCCTGCCTATTTTCAGACCACAATGCTTTGAAACTAGAGCTCAATCACAAGACAAAAGTCAGAAAGAACTCAAATACATGGAGGCTAAAGAGCATCCTACTGAAGAACGAATGGGTCAACCATGAAATTAAAGAAGAATTAAAAAAATACATGGAAACCAATGAAAATGAAAACAGAACTATTCAAAATCTTTGGGATGCAGCAAAGGCAGTCCTAAGAGGAAAGTATATAGCAATACAAGCCTTTCTCAAGAAGCAAGAAAGGTCTCAAGTACACAACCTAACCCTACACCTAAAGGAGCTGGAGAAAGAACAGCAAATAAAGCCTAAAACCAGCAGGAGAAGAGAAATAATAAAGATCAGAGCAGAAATCAATGAAATAGAAACTAAAAGAACAGTAGAACAGATCAACGAAACTAGGAGCTGGTTCTTTGAAAGAATTAACAAGATTGATAAACTCCTGGCCAGACTTATCAAAAAGAAAAGAGAAATGACCCAAATCAACAAAATCATGAATGAAAGAGGAGAGATCACAACCAACACCAAAGAAATACAAACAATTATAAGAATATATTATGAGCAACTCTATGCCACCAAATTAAATAACCTGGAAGAAATGGATGCATTCCTAGAGATGTACCAACTACCAAAACTGAACCAGGATGAAATAGAAAACCAGAACAGACCTATAACCACTAAGGAAATTGAAGCAGTCATCAAAAATCTCCCAAAAAACAAAAGCCCAGGGCCAGATGGCTTCCCAGGGGAATTCTACCAAACATTTCAAGAAGACTTAATACCTATTCTTCTGAAACTGTTCCAAAAAATAGAAATGGAAGGAAAACTTCCAAACTCATTTTATGAGGCCAGCATTACCTTGATCCCAAAACCAGACAAATACCCCATCAAAAAGGAGAATTACAGACCAATATCCCTGATGAACATGGATGCAAAAATTCTCACCAAAATACTAGCCAATAGGATCCAACAGTACATTAAAAGGATTATTCACCATGACCAAGTGGGATTTATCCCTGGGCTGCAAGGTTGGTTCAACAACCGCAAATCAATCAATGTGATACAATACATTAACAAAAGAAAGAACAAGAATCATATGATCCTCTCAATAGATGCAGAAAAAGCATTTGACAAAGTACAGCATCCTTTCTTGATCAAAACTCTTCAGAGTATAGGGATCGAGGGTACATACCTCAATATCATAAAAGCCATCTATGAAAAACCCACAGCGAATATCATTCTCAATGGGGAAAAACTGAGAGCTTTCCCCCTAAGGTCAGGAACGCGGCAGGGATGGCCACTATCACCACTGCTATTCAACATAGTATTGGAAGTCCTAGCCACAGCAATCAGACAACAAAAAGAAATCAAAGGCATCCAAATTGGCAAGGAAGAAGTCAAACTCTCACTCTTTGCAGATGATATGATACTTTATGTGGAAAACCCAAAAGACTCCACCCCAAAACTGCTAGAACTCATACAGGAATTCAGTAAAGTGGCAGGATATAAAATCAATGCACAGAAGTCAGTGGCATTCCTATACACCAACAACAAGACAGAAGAAAGAGAAATTAAGGAGTCGATCCCATTTACAATTGCACCCAAAACCATAAGATACCTAGGAATAAATCTAACCAAAGAGACAAAGGATCTGTACTCAGAAAACTATAAAATACTCATGAAAGTAATCAAGGAAGACACAAAGAAATGGAAAAACGTTCCATGCTCATGGATTGGAAGAACAAATATTGTGAAGATGTCAATGCTACCTAGAGCAATCTACACATTCAATGCAATCCCCATCAAAATACCATCCACTTTTTTCAAAGAAATGGAACAAATAATCCTAAAATTTGTATGGAACCAGAAAAGACCCCGCATAGCCAGAGGAATGTTGAAAAAGAAAAGCAAAGCCGGCGGCATCACAATTCCGGACTTCCAGCTCTATTACAAAGCTGTCATCATTAAGACAGCATGGTACTGGCACAAAAACAGACACATAGATCAGTGGAACAGAATAGAGAGCCCAGAAATGGACCCTCAACTCTATGGTCAACTCATCTTTGACAAAGCAGGAAAGAATGTCCAATGGAACAAAGACAGTCTCTTCAACAAATGGTGTTGGCAAAATTGGATAGCCACATGCAGAAGAATGAAACTGGACCATTTCCTTACACCACACACAAAAATAGACTCCAAATGGTTGAAAGACCTCAATGTGAGACAGGAGTCCATCCAAATCCTAAAGGAGAACACAGGCGGCAACCTCTTTGACATCAGCCGAAGCAACTTCTTCCTAGAAACATCGCCAAAGGCAAGGGAGGCAAGGGCAAAAATGAACTATTGGGACTTCATCAAGATAAAAAGCTTTTGCAAAGCAAAGGAAACAGTCAACAAAACCAAAAGACAACCGACAGCATGGGAGAAGATATTTGCAAATGACATATCAGATAAAGGGCTAGTATCCAAAATCTATAAAGAACTCATCAAACTCAACACCCAAAGAACAAAGAATCCAATCAAGAAATGGGCAGAAGACATGAACAGACATTTTTCCAAAGAAGACATCCATATGGCCAACAGACACATGAAAAAGTGCTCAATATCGCTCGGCATCAGGGAAATCCAAATCAAAACCTCAATGAGATACCACCTCACACCAGTCAGAATGGCTAAAATTAACAAGTCAGGAAATGACAGATGTTGGCGGGGATGCGGAGAAAGGGGAACCCTCCTACACTGTTGGTGGGAATGCAAGCTGGTGCAGCCACTCTGGAAAACTGTATGGAGGTTCCTCAAAAAGTTGAAAATAGAGCTACCATATGATCCAGCAATTGCACTACTGGGTATTTACCCCAAAGATACAAAAGTAGGGATCCGAAGGGGTACGTGCACCCCGATGTTTATAGCAGCAATGTCTGCAATAGCCAAACTGTGGAAAGAGCCAAGATGTCCATCAACAGATGAATGGATAAACAAGATGTGGTATATATATACAATGGAATATTATGCAGCCATCAAAAGGAATGAGATCTTGCCATTTGCAACGACGTGGATGGAACTGGAGGGTATTATGTTGAGTGAAATAAGTCAAAAAGAGAAAGGCATGTATCATATGACCTCACTGATATGAGGAATTCTTAATCGCAGGAAACAAACTGAGGGTTGCTGGAGTGGGAGGTGGGGTGGGAGGGATGGGCTGAGTGGGTGATAGACACTGGGGAGGGTATGTGCTCTGGTAAGCGCTGTGAATTGTGCAAGACTGTTGAATCTCAGATCTGCACCTCTGACACAAATAATGCAATATATGTTAAGAAAAAAAAAAAAGAAGAAGAAGAAGGTAGCGGGAGGGGAAGAATGAAGCGGGGGAAATCGGAGGGGTAGACGAACCATGAGAGACGATGGACTCTGAAAAACAAACAGGGTTCTAGAGGGGAGGGGGGTGGGAGGATGGGTTAGCCTGGTGGTGGGTATTGAGGAGGGCACATTCTGCATGGAGCACTGGGTGTTATGCACAAACAATGAATCATGGAACACTTCACCTAAAACTAATTATGTAATGTATGGGGATTAACATAAGAATAAAAAAAAATTAAGTGCGATTTTAAAAATAGTTCAATTAAAAAAAAATGTAATTGTGGAAAAAAAAAAAAACCAACACCTCATAAATACAATTATAATATTATGAACAATTGTATGTCAACTAATCAGAAAACAACTTTAAAATTATTACCATCTATCTTTAAATTTTTCCTCTATAATTTAACTCAGTATAATTATTTGCCACTTGTGCCTAAATAACTTTTCCATAAATCACACAATGATGCTTTGCTTCACCATCCGTAAGTCTTCTAATAGTAGTTACAGTCTTCTCACCTTTCCCTTTTGGACTCCCCTTCAAACTAAATTTCTGGAAACTGGATACTTGGGCTAGATTTTGGGCCACTTTTTTTCAGAGTGATTTTTTTTATTCTGCATCCCATTAGAAAAATCTGTCTCTACTCATCAAAAACAGACATATGTTTACTATGGACTCTTGGGGCAGAGAAAGTTTCAAATGTATAGGGTAAGTTCTATTATCAAATTCCTTTTATCCTCAGTGTGGTTAAGACTGTGTTAGATGATTTTTTTTTTTTTTTTACTTTGGAAGCCAAACTCCATTGAATGTGTTATTTTGAATTATTGTTATTCTTTACTCATCTTTATAAATATAATGTTTAGGGAGAGTATCTGTGAATCCTACAAACTCAATATGCAAACTTTAGTAGACTTTAGCTTTCCTCAGCCTTTAATCCACAATAAATATTTTCACTCCTAAATCCATTCCTCAGAGATGAAATCTGTGCTCCTCAATATAACTTTCAATGTCATCCAGATTTACATTTACACTTTTTCAAGTTTTTATTTAAATTCCAGTTAGTTAACAGACAGTATAATATTAGTTTCTGGTGTAGAATTTACTGATTCATCACTTACATACAACACACAGTGCTCATCACAAAAAGTGCCCTCCTTAATACCCATTACCCGTTTAACTGATCCCCCTGCCCAGCTCCCCTCCAGCAACATCTGTTTATTCTTTATAGTTCAGAGTCTGTTTTATGGTTCGCCTCTCTTTCTTGCCCCTATGTTCATCTGTTTTCTTTCCATTCCATTGTATATATATTCGATGGATATTTGGGCTCTTTCCATAATTTGGCTATTGTTGATAATGCTACTGTAAACATTGGAGTTACATGTATCCCTTCAAATCAGTATTTTTGTACCATTTGGGTAAATATCTGGAAGTGCAATTGCTGGATCCTAGGGCAGATCTATTTTTAACTTTTTGAGGAAGTTCCATATTATTTTCCCGAGTGGCTGCACAAGTTTGCATCCTTACCAAGAGTATAAGAGGGTTCCCCTTTCTCCCCATCCTTGCCAACACCTGCTGTTTCCTGTGTTGTTTATGTTAGCCGTTTTGACTGGTATGAGGTGTTATCTCATTTTAGTTTTGATTTCTGTTTCCTTGATTATGAGGGAGGTTGAGCATCTTCTCATGTGTCAGTTATCCATCTGTATGTCATCTTTGGAAAATGTCTATTCATGTCTTCTGCCCATTTTTTAACTGGATATTTGGTTTTGTGAGTGTTGAATTTTATAAGTTCTTTATAGATTTTGGATACTAACCCCTTATCAGATATGGCATTTGCAAATATCTTCTCCCATTCCAAATGTTGCCTTTTAATTTTGTTGTTTCCTTCAATGCACTCAATATTTTTATTTGGATTAAGGTCCAATAGTTTATTTTTGCTTTTGCTTCCCTTGCCTCTGGAGACATATCTGGTAAGAAGTTGCTAAGGCAGATGTCAAAGAGATTACTGCCTGTGTTCTCCTCTAGCATTTTGATGGCTTCCTGTCTCACATTTATGTCTTTCATCCATTTCATCCAAAAGATGTTGAGCATCATTTCATGTGTCTGTATATCCTCTTTGGAAAATCAAATCACCACATGTGCACTTTAAATATATATATATATATATAATTTTATCTGCCAATTATACCTTGATAAAGCCAAAAATGATATTTTAAAATTGTAATAGCCAACAAATTAATAACTTTAAGCAATTTTGAATATTGTTACTAACAGTGTATTGTTTTTACTAGCATATTAAATAAAACAGCTTATCATTGTTATATATAGATCCAGATTATTTCAGTATGGTTTATGAAAGTGCACCAGTTTCTTTCTTTTGCATGTAGCTGTCCAGTTTACCCAGCACCATTTGTTGAAGAGACTTTTTTCCATTAGATATTTTTTCCTGCTTTGTCAAAGATTAGTTGGCCATGGAGCTGTGGGTTCATTTCTGGGTTTTCCATTCTGTTCCATTGATCTATGTGTCTATTTTTGTGCCAGTACCACACTGTTTTGATCACTACAACTTTGCAATATAGCTTGATGTCCAGAATTGTGATGCCTCCAGCTTTGCTTTTCTTCGTCAAGATTGCTTTTGCTATTTGGGATCTTTTGTGGTTCATTCTTTTTGATTGCTGAGTAATATTCCATTATGATATATATATATATATATATATATATATTCCTTTTGTGATTAATTTTTTTGATGGCTGAGCAATATTCCATTAGATAGATAGATAGATGATAGATAGATGATAGATAGATAGTAGATAGATAGATAGATAGATGACAGATAGATAGATAGGTATCACATCTTCTTTATCCATTCATCTGTCGATGGACATCTGGGCTCTTCCCATAATTTGGTTATTGTGGGCATTGCTGCTATAAACATCAGGCTGTTTTTTTCCCTTGAACTACTGTTTTTGTATTCTTTGGGCAAATACCCAGTACTGCAATTGCTGGATCATAGGGTAGTTGTGTTTTTCACCTTTTGAGGAACCTCCATATTGTTTTCCAGAGTGGCTGCACCATGTCGCATCCTCACCAACAGTACAAGAGGGTTTCCCTTTCTCCACATGCTTGTCAATACCCATTGTTTCTTGTGTTCTTGATTTTAGCCATTCTGACAGGTGTTAGGTGATATTGAATTGTAGTTCTGATTTGTATTACCCTGATGATCACGGATGTTGAACATCTTTTCATGTGTCTGTATATTCTCTTTGGAAAATCAAATCACATGTGCACTTTAAATATATATATATATATATATAAAATTTTATCTGTCAATTATACCTTGATAAAGCCAAAAAAATGATATTTTAAAGTTGTAATAGCTAACAAATTGATTAACAACTTTAAGCAATTTTGAATATTGTTACTAATGATGTATTGTTTTTACTAGCATATTAAATAAAACAGCTTATCATTGTTATATATAGATACAGATTATTTAAATAACTTAAGATTTGATATCCACTACCATCATTTATTTTGTAATAAATTTTATTTTTTTATTCTGCTCAGTTAGCCACTGTATAGTACATCATTAGTTTTTGATATAGTGTTCAATGATTCATTGGCCACAGCAACTTCTTTCAAGACACTTCACCAAATGTAAGGGAAACAAAAGGGAAAATGAACTTTTAGGACTTCATCAAGATAAAAAGCTTCTGCACAGCAAAGGAAACAGTCAGCAAAACTAAGAGCCAACCCACAGAATGTGACAAGATATTTGCAAATGACATAACAGATAAAGGGGTGGTATCCAAGATCTATAAAGAACTTCTCCAACTCAACAACCAAAAAACAAATAATCAAGTCAAAAAATGGGCAGAAGACATGAACAGACATTTCTCTAAAGAAGACATACAAATGGCTAACAGACACATGAAAAAATGTACAACATCACTAACCATCATAGAAATACAAATCAAAACCACAATGAGATACCAGCTTACACCAGTTAGAATGGCAAATATTAACAAAACAGGAAAAACAAATGTTGGTGAGGATGTGGAGAAAGGGGAACCCTCTTATACCGTTGGTGGGAATGCAAGCTGGTACAGCCACTCTAGAAAACAGTATGAAGGTTCCTCAAGATATTAAAAATAGAACTACCCTAAGTCCTGGCAATTTCACTACTAGGTATGTACCTCAAAGATACAGATGTAGTGAAAAGAAGTGGCACATGTACCCCAATGTTCATAGCAGCAATGTCCACAATAGCCAAACTGTGGAAGGAGCCAAGATGTCCTTCAACAGATGAATGGATAAAGAAGATGTGGTACATATATACAATGGAATATTATTCAACCATCAGAAAGGATGCATACCCACCATTTCCATCGACATGGATGGAACTGGAGGGGATTATGCTAAGTGAAATAAGTCAAACAGGTAAAGACAATTATCATATGGTTTCACTGATATGTGGAACTTAAGGAATAGCACAGAGGACCATAGGGGAAGGGAGGGAAAACTGAATGGGCAGAAATCAGAGAGGGAGATTTCTTCTTTAATTTCCTGGTTGATCAATTCATTGTTTAGTATCATGTTGTTTAATCTCCATATATTTGTGGTCTTTCCAGAATGTTTTCTTCTGGTTGACTCCAAGTTTCATAGTGGTGTGGTCAGAAGAGATGCATGGTGTGATCTCAATCTTTCTGTATTTGTTGAGGCCTGATTTGTAAACTTGTATGTGATCTATTCTGGAGAATGTCCCATGTGCACTTGAAAAGAATGTGTATTTTGTTCCTTTAGGATGGCATGTTCTGAATATATCTGTTAAGTCCTTTTTGTCCCTTGTGCCATTCTAAGCCATTGTTTCCTTGCTAATTTTCTGCCTAGATGATCTGTCCACTGATGTAAGTGGGGTGTTAAAATCTCCTACTATTTTTTTTATTATTATCAATGAGTTCCTTTATGTTTGTTATTAATTGTTTTATATATTTGGTTGCACCCATGTTGGGGGCATAAATATTTACAAGTCTTAGATCTCCTTGTTGGATAGTCCCCTTTATTATGATATAATCCCTTTCTTCATCTCTTGTTAGTCTTTGGTCTAAAATTTATTTTGTCTGATATAAATATTGCTACTCTTTCTTTTGATGTCCATTTTAATGATAAATATTTCTACATCCACTCGCTTTCAATCTGTAGGTCTCTTTAAGTCTAAAATCAGTCCCTTGTAGGCAGCATATAGATTGGTCTTGATTTTCTCTCCATTCTGACATGCTATGTCTTGGATTGGAGTGTTTAGTCCATTTACATTCAGACTAATTATTGAGAGATATGTATTTAGTGCAATTTTATTATTTGTTTTGTCATTGTTCCTGGAGATTTAAACTGTTACTTTCTAGTTTTTGTCACTTTTTATCCTTCCTTCCCACTCAAAGTGTCCCCTTTCATATTTCTTACATGGCTGGTTTAGTGGTCATGAACTCCTTTAGTTTCTGTTTGTCTGGAAAACTGTTTATCTCTCCTTCTATTCTGAAAGATAGCCTTGCTGAATAGAATATTCTTGTCTATAGATTTTTCCCATTCAGCACTTAGAATATATTATGCCACTCCCATCTGGTTTGTCACATTTCGGTGGAGACATCTGCTGCTAGCCTTATCAGTCTTCCCTTGTAATTTAGGCACTTCTTTTGTCTTGCAGCTTTTAAGATTTTTTTCTTTATCACTATATTTAACAACAATATGCCTTTGTGTTGGCCTGCTTTTGTTGATTTTGATAGGAATTCTCCGTGCCTCCTAAAACAGAATGTCTGTTTCCTTCCTCAGATTGGAGAAGTTTTCAGTCATTATTTCCTCAAATGAATTTTCTGCCCCCATTTCTCTCTCTTCTTCTGGGGCTCCAATCAAATGAATATTATTACTTTTGATGGAGTCACTGAGTCCCTAAGTCTACATTGTGATCCATCATTCTCCTTTCTCTATTCTGTCTCTATTCTGTTTTTTCATTTTGGTTAGCTTCATTATTTTATATAATTCTATCTTCTATATCACTTATTCGTTCTTCTACTTCTTCCATCCTTATGAACATTACATCTAGTCAGTTTCAAATCTCAGTTATTGCACTTTTTTGTATCTGCTTTATTATTTTTGCTCTTTTATCTCTGTGGTAAAGGTCTCCCTTATGTCTTCCTTGCTTTTCTCAAGCCCAACAGGTATCATTATGCTTGTTGTTTTAAATTCTCCATCAGACATATTACTTATATCTGTTTCGATTAGATTTCTGGCCGTGACTTTTTCTTGTTCTTTTGTTTTGGGATGAATGTCTCTGTCTTGGCATTTTGTCTAGGTTTCCGTCTTCTTCTCTGTGTAAAAAATCCTGTTGTATTTCTTGCTCCTTAGAGAAATAGCTTGATGAAGAATAGGGCATTTAACGCCCAGGACCTGGAGCTGAGGAAGTGTCTCTAGTGTGCGCTGTGTGCACTCTGCTGTTGTGTTTTGGCTGCTTTATCCCTCAGGTCAGTGGTCTGCTGATGTTCTCCTTGCCTGCATTGGAGAGTGTTTGAACCTTGGACAGGGTGTGGTGAGTTTTAACTAAGTGTGCTCTGGTCAGCTTGCTAAAAGAGACCTCATGCTATTTCCACTAGAACTGAAGTTTGCAGAACGATATGGTCAGTAGATGTGGTGCTTGCAGGGGTTTGTGCTGCCTTTCTGGAGGAGGGACCTACTATACTGATCCTTAAGCACACTTGCTAGAGAAAAACAATAACAGCTGATCACGGGGTGGAACTTAGTGTAAGAAGGTTAGGCAGTCAGTTTCAGTGCTGTGCTGTTTGCTGAAGTTGGTTTATGCAGAGGGGTGAGGGAGTGAAATGGTGCCAGTCAGCACCTTTGTTCCCAGAGAGGTGATTCTGTACTTGCTGCTCTCAAGGAAGCCCTACCAGAAGACTGAATAACTTTCCCTCATGCATCCTAGGTATTTTTCGGATCGCTGTTTTTGTATTTATTGTCTCTTGGTTGCTTGTCTGACCAGAGCAGTGCAGTGCATTTTGGGATCTATCCAGCCAAGACTGCTGACATTGAAAACTCCAAACTTTAGGGACCTGTTTTCAAGGGGACCTGTGCTGGGACTGATGGAAGTTTGACTGAGAAAGGCCATTGTGCCAGAGGGCAGGGGCATGGGATTTGGAGCAAAGCAGTCTAAACAGCTAGTATAGGGGTTAGCCTAATTCAGCAGGTGTCTCTGCATCTATGCAGAGGTATGGGGGTGTGAAATGGCTCCTTCAATTCTTTTGTACCTGGAGAAGCAATGCCACCTCTCACAGATGTACTCTAAGAAGAGAGAGCAGTCTCTCCCCATGTACCTTAGGCTATCCTTAGATTGTGTCATCTGCCCTGGGGTTTCTTGCATGCCTTCTCTCCAGGAGTAGTAGGGCAGTGCACTCAGGTCTCTATAACAGCCAAGACAAAGGACCTTCAGTCCTTGAATCCCACTGGTTCGAAAAACTCTTCTCTCAATCTAGTTGTGTAGTTTGCTCTTTCAGTCCTGAGATCAATTTCTTCGATAGTTATCTAGCTGAGTTTGAGGGAGGAAGCAAGCCTAGGGTCCTCCTACTCCAAGCCATCTTAGCTCCCCCCTCAAGAATTATAGTTTATCATATCTCTCCAAGCTTTTCACTTTTTCCTGAATATGAACTTCATTCCATCTAGGTCAGTTTTTCACTATACTAAAATCATCCAAGAGTAATGTTTCCATTTTTTAAGCAGTTTTCTTTATTTAATTTAATTTAATTTTATTATGTTATGTTAGTCACCATACAATAAATCATTAGTTTTTGATGTAGTGTTCCACAATTCATTGTTTTCATATAACACCCAGTGCTCCATGCAATACATGCTCTCCTTAATACCTATCACTGAGCTAACTCATCCCCCTACCCCCGTCCCCTCTAAAACCCTCTGGTTGTTTCTCAGAGTCCATAGTCTCTCATAGTTTGTCTTCCCCTCCGATTCTCCTCCCTTTATTTTTCCCTTCCTTCTCCTAATGTCCTCCATGCTATTCCTTATGTTCCACAAATAAGTGAAGCCATATGATAATTGACTTTCATTGATTGACTTATGTCACTTAGCATAATCTCCTCCAGTGCCATCCATGTTGATGTAAAAGTTGGGTATTCATTCTTAATGATGGCTGAGTAATATTTCATTGTGTATATGGAGCACATCTTCTTTATCCATTCATCTGTTAAAGGGCATCTCGGCTCTTTCCACAGCTTGGATATTGTGGACTTTTCAGCTATGAACATAAGGGGTACATATGGCCCTTCTTTTCATTACATCTGTGTCTTTGGGGTAAATATCCACTAGTGCAATTGCTGGGTCATAGGGTAGCTCTATTTTTAATTTTTTGAGGGACCTCCACACTGTTTTCCAAAGTGGCTATACCAACTGGCATTCCCATCAACAGTGTAAGAGGTTTGCCCTTTCTCCACAACCTCTCCAAACTTTGATGTTTCTTGCCTTGTCAATTTTTGCCATTCTAACTGATGTAAGGTGGTAGGTATCTCATTCTGGTTTTGATTGGAATTTCCCTGATGGCTAATGATGATGAATATTTTTTTCATGTGTCTGTTAGCCATTTGTATGTCTTCTTTGGAGAAGTGTCTGTTTATGCCATCTGCCCATTTTTTGACTTGATTATTTGTGTTTTGGGTGTTGAGTTTGAGAAGTTCTTTATAGATCTTGGATATCAGCCCATTCTCTGTAGTGTCATTTGCAAAGATCTTCTTCCATTCCATGGGTTGCCCCTTTGTTCTGTTGATGGTTCACTTTGCTGTGCAGAACCTTTTTATCTTGATGAAATCCCAAAAGTTCATTTTCCCTTTTGTTTCACTTGCATTTGGAGATGTATCTTGAAAGAAGTTGCTGTGGCTGATGTCAAAGAGGTTACTGCCTATATTCTCCTCTAGGATTTTGATGGATTCCTGTCTCACATTGAGGTTTTTCATCCATTTTGAGTTTATCTTTGTGTATGGTGTTAGAGAATGGTCGAGTTTCATTCTTCTGCATGTGGCTGTCCAATTTTCCCAGCACCATTTATTGAAAAGACTGTCTTTTTTCCATTGCATGTTTTTCCCTGCTTTGTCGAAGATTATTTGACCATAGAATTGAGGGTCCATATCTGGGCTCTCTATTCTGTTCCATTGCTATATATGTCTGCTTTTGTGCCAGTATCATGCTGTCTTGGTGATCACAGCTTTGTAATATAGCTAGAAATCAGGCAAGGTAATGCCCTCAGCTTTGTTTTTCTTTTTTCAACATTTCCTTGGTGATTCAGGGATTTTTCTGATTCAATAAAAATTTTAGGATTGTTTGTTCCAGCACTTTGAAAAATGTCATTGGAATTTTGATCGGGATGGCACTGAAGGGATAGGTCACTCTGAGAAGCATAGACATTTTAACAATTTTTATTCTTCTGATCTATGAGCATGGAATATTTTTGCAACTTTTTGTGTCTTCCTCAATTTCTTTCATGAGTGTTCTGTATTTCCTAGAGTATAGACCGTTTACCTCTTTGGTTAGGTTTCTTCTGAGGTATCTTATGGTTTTTGGTGCTATTGTAAATGGAATCAATTCTCTAATTTCTCTTTCTCCAGTTGCATTGTTAGTGTATAAGAAAGCAACTGAATCCTGTGCATTGATTTTGTATCCTGCCACATTACGGAATTGCTGTATGAATTCTAGTAATTTGGGGGTGGAGTCCTTTGGATTTTCCACTTAAAGTATCATGTCATCTGGGAAGAGAAAGAGTTTGACTTTTTCTTTGCCAATTTGAATACATTTTATTTCTTTTTATTGTCTGATTGCTGTTGCTAGGACTTCTAGTACTATGTTGAACCACAGTGGCAAGAGTGGGCATTCTTGTTGTGTTCCTGATCTTAACTGAAAGGCTCTCATCTTTTCCCCATTGAGGATGATATTCGCTGTGAGTTTTTCATAGATGGAGTTTATGTACTTGAGCAATATTTCCTCTATCCCTATACTCTGAAGAGATTTAATCAGGAAAGGATGTTGTATTTTGTCAAATGCTTTCTCTGCCTCAGTTGAGAGGACCATATGGTTCTTCTCTCTCCTCTTATTAATGTGTTCTATCACATTGATTGCTTTCCAAATGTTAAACCACCCTTGCATCCTGGGGATAAATCTCACTTGGTCTTGGTGGATGATCATCTTAATCTATTGTTGGATCCTATTAGCTAGGATTTTGTTGAGGATTTTGGAATCCATATTCATCAGGGATATCAGTCTGAAATTCTCTTTTTTGATGGGGTCTTTGCCTGGTTTGGGGATTAAAGTAATGCTGGCCTCACAGAAGGAGTCTGGAAGCTTTCCTTCTGTTTCTATTTTTTGAAACAGCTTCAGGAGACTAGGTATTATTTCTTCTTTGAATGTTTGGTAGAATTCCTCAGGGAATGCATCAGGCCCTGGACTCGTTTTTTGGGAGGTTTTTGATCACTGCTTCAATCTTGTTACTGGTCTGTGGCCTATTCATGCTGTCAATTTCTTCTTGTTTCAGTCTTGGGAGTTTATACGTTTCCAGGAAGGCAATCATATCTTCCAGATTGTGAAATTCATGGGCATATAGTTTTTGATAGTAATTTCTAATAATTGTTTCTGTTTCCTTAGTGTTAGTCGTGGTCTCTCCATTTTCATTCATAATTTTATTAATTTGGGTCCTTTCTCTTTTCTTTTTGATAAGTCTGGGCCAGGGTTTATCAATCTCTTTTATTCTTTCAAAGAACCAGCTTCTAGTTTCGTTGATCTGATCTACTGTGTTTCTGGTTTCTAGTTCATTGATTTTGTTCTAATCTTAATTTTTGTCTTCTAATGCATGGCTTAAGCATCGTTTGTTGCCTTTTCTCTGGTTCTTTAAGGGGTAGAGTTAGTTGGTGAATTCGGGATTTTTCTATTTTTTGAATGAGGCTTGGATGGCTATGTATTTCCCCCTTAGAACAGCCTTTGCAGTATCCCATAGGTTTTGGACGGATGTGTTTTCATTCTCATTGATTTCCAAGAATTGTTTAAGTTCTTCTTTGATTTCCTGGTTAACTCAAACATTCTTGAGCAGAGTGGTCTTTAGCATCCAAGTAATTGAATTTCATCCACTTTTTTCTTGTGATTGAGTTCCAGTTTTATAGCATTATGGTCTCAGAATATGCAGGGAATAATCTCAGTATTTTGGTATTGGTTGAGACCTGATTTATGACCTGGTATGTGGTCTGTTCTGGAGAAAGTCCCGTGTGTACTCGAGAAGAATGAGTCTTCTGTTGTTTTAGGGTGGAATATTCTGTATATATCTATAAGGTCCATCTGGTCCAGTGTGTCCTTCAAAGCTCTTGTTTCTTTTTTGATTTTCTGCTTAGATGATCTGTCTATTGCTGAGAGTAGAGTATTGAGGTCTCGTACATTTAATGTATTATTATCAATATGACTCTTTATTTTGGTTAACAGTTGGTTTATGTAGTCAGCTGCTCCCATGTTGGGGGCATAAATATTTACAATTGTTAGATCTTCTTGTTGGATAGACCCTTTAAGAATGATATAGTGTCCTTCTGTGTCTCTAACTACAGTCTTTAATTTAAAATCTAATTTGTCTGATATAAGAATTGCCACCCCAGCTTTCTTTTCAGGTCCGTTCACATGGAAGGTTGATCTTCATCCCTTCATTTTCAGTCTGGATGTATCTTTATGTTCAAAATGAGTCTCTTGTAGACAGTGTATGATGGGTTGTATCTTTTTATCCAATCTGCAACCCTGTGCCATTTTTTGGGAGCATTAATACTGTTCACATTGACAGTGATTATTGTAAGTTATGAATTTATTGTCATCATATTGCCTGTGAAGTCCTTTTATCTATAGATTGTCTCTATAAATTTCTGTTCTATATCACTCTCGGGATCTTTCTCCTTTTATAGAACCCCCTTAATATTTCTTGTAGGGCTGGCTTAGAGGTCACATATTCTTTCAGTTTCTGCCAGTCTTGATAGCTCTGCCTCTCTCCATCCATTCTACATGACAGCCTTGCTGAATAAAGTATTCTTGGCTGCATGTTCTTCTCATTTAGTACCCTGAATATGTCTTGCCAGGCCTTTCTGGCTTGCCAGGTCTCTGTGGATAGGTCTGACATTATTCTGATATTCCTCCCTCTGTACGTAAGGAATCTCTTCCCCCTAACTGCCCTTAAGATGGTTTCTTTGGTTCTAAGATTTGTTAGTTTTACTGTTACATGCCCAGGTGTTAGGCTGTTTTCCTTGATCTTGGGAAGGGACCTCTCTGCCCTTAAGACACAAATGTTTGTTTCTTTCCCCAGATTAGGTAAGTTCTCAACTATGATTTGCTCAAATGTATCTTCTAGTCCTCTCTTTCTCTCTCTCTCTCAACCTCCTCAGCGTTCTCAGTAATTTGGGCTTCGGAATGTTTCATGGCGTCACTTATTTCTCTAATTCTGTTTTTATGGATTATAAGCTGTTTTTCTTCTTTTCTAACAGTTTGTGTTCTAGATCACTAATTCATTCTGTTTCGCTTTCCCTAGCTGTTAGATTATCTAGATTAGATTGGATCTCATTGATAACATTTTTAAATTCTGCCAGTTCAGCTTTCATTTCTGCCCTTAGAGATTCTATGTTGCCATTAATCTATTTCTCCATTGTAGCTATTGTCTTAACAACTGCTACCCTGAATTCCATCTCTGACATCTTGGTTATATCTGCATCCATTTGTAAATCTGTGGCAGAATTCACAGTCTCTGAGTCTTTCCTATTTTGGGGGTTCCTCCTCCTAGTCATTCTGTTGAGGGGTGGTTGAAGGAATGTACAGAGACCAAATCATTGACCACAACCCAAGCAAGATGCATCTGTTTTCTAGGGGCCTTAGGTTGCCCGCCTCTTATTCTCCCAGCCTGTCTTCTGGTGGAGGGGCCTGTTGCACTGTTACTCAGGTAACCCTGTTTGGGCAGAGTTGCCCTGCCCCCCTGTGGTGGCGGATGTGTTCAGTGAAAACCAGTTTTGGGGGGCATTTGTTCTCTGGTGGCTTTCCCTGGCAGCTTTCCATGATCTTCTGAGAGTCTGAGCAGAAGAGATCTTTTCCAACCCTCTGCCTCAAAGCAGAGAGATTGCAGTCTGTTCTTCAGTGAGCTCTCCAGGCCACACTAACTCCATTTTTTTCTGTGCTGCTATAAACTGCAGCATCCTGGGTTGTGCACCCCCCAGCAGCACTCCCAGTCCTCACCTCCAGGTCGGGGCTCATCTTTGCCCTTTGTGCTTCCAAAACTGCCAGGTGCCCCCAATTTGCACTCACAGCCTCGCCACTCTAGGTTTCAGTCCACAGGTGCTGCCCTAATGTCCTTTCCCCACCACTACTGGTCTGTGAGTCTGTGCCCTGTCCCCAGCGCAGGAATTTTTTTTTTTAAGATTTTTATTTATTTGACAGAGAGAGATACAGCGAGAGAGGGAACACAAGCAGGGGGAGTGGAGAGGGAGAAGCAGGCCTCCTGCTGAGCAGGGAGCCCGATGCGGGGCTCGATCCCAGGACCCTGAGATCATGACCTGAGCCGAAGGCAGATGCTTAACGACTGAGCCACCCAGGTGCCCCAAGCACAGGAAACTTTTGCTCACTTATGTTTCAGGATCCTGAAGGCTCCCTTCCCCTTCCATTTATCTTCCAATATGTGCCTGCAGATTCAGGGTTCCCTGCTTCATACCTCAAAACCAACAGTCTGCAATATTCTGTTTGTAGAGATACAAATATATCTTCTAACATCTCTGGCTGATTTCATGGGTGTTCAGAGTGGTTTGGTAGATATCCAGCTCAATTCAGGGGACCCTTTGGAATAGGGTTCCCTACTCCTCTGCCACCTTTTTTTCAAGGAATGTTTCCTTTTATGTGTTTTCTCAAGTTTTCTTTCAGGTCTGAAATCCTCCATTGTTTCTGTCTATCCAAATAATATTGAGTTCCATGTCTTCATCTTCATTTAGTCTAGCTTACCTTACACATTAATTTGCATGAATGGTTAGTCTGTATCACATAATTCAGTACTTGGTTTCATACTGAATTGCACTATGATTTAATTATTCCACAAGTGTAAGGTATTTTTTTGGGGGGGGTTGCTAATTGTTCTGTAAGCTTCTTGAGCAGAGAGACTATACATTGTCTTGTTATGTCAGTGTAGTATACTAGAAAGGAAAAGGTTTTTGAGTCATATCAAAACTCTCATATTCGTGTGCTCGCTTCAGCAGCACATATGCTAAAACTCTCATATTCGCTTCTCCATTGCTGTGTGACCTTGGATAAGCTAGGTAATTAATCTGAGCCTAATTTCCTATAAATTACAAAGTGAGCAATCATAGTCATTACTTGACGGTATTCTCATTAGCATTAGGAGAGAACTGCATATAGACTACTTACGCCAACACTTTGCCATACAAAATTACTAATAGTATATAGTTTAGTGGTAAAAAATGTAGTCTCTAGATCTGCACTGCCCAATTCAGTAGTGACTACTGACATGTGGCAATTTCAATTTAAATAACATTAAATAAAACCTTATTCCCCAGTTATAGTAGCTCTATTCCAAGTGCATAATAGCAATATTTGGCTATTGGTTACTGTATTGAACATAGATAGCTAAGATTTCTACCATAAGTAGTTCTAGAGGAGAGTATTACTTTAAAGTCTAACCATTCTGGGTTTTCCACATGTGTTCATTTTCTAGTTTTATGGTTTTGAACAAATAAACATAAAAACTTGAAGCCACTATTTCCTCATTTGTATTATGAAGATTATTGCCATCTATAAGGATTATTTTGGAGATACTTAGCATATTGCCTGACATATAACACATACTCAAAAATATCTTGTCATTATTTTTAAAATAAATATCAGTTCCCTTCCTCTCAGTATTAAATATATGACAGTAAGATGTATATATCATCATTTAATAAATGCATTTTAATTGAAATGTTATCAAATAAATATAGTACTCCTTGTCAGGATTATACCCAAGACAGACATAATTATCATTCCTCTGTTATTGAGCAGTTCCACAAAGTTCACAGAAGCATTCATTTAGAGACTATTCAGTTGCCCAAATCTAGTAAGATACCCCCCTCAGTGTTGATTATGGCCAAAAAATTTTATCTCTACCCCTGCCCTAACCCTAATCCCTAAACCTAATCCTCACACTAACCCTAACCCTCTGGAGAGGTCTCTGAAATGCAAAATACCAGGCACATAACCTAACCTTAACCCTAACACTAAAAAAAAAAAAAAAAAAAAAAAAAGTTACCTCAAGGTTATGTTTATACAAAAAAATGTGAACCAGAAATGGAGCATGTATGCAGTAAATCCAAATTATCTATCCATCTAATCAGCCAGAATGTATTTATCAAAGCCTGTATTTTATTTGTATATGTATGTATGTATATATGTGCATGTGTTGTGAATTCTACTAAATTAAAAAAAAAAAAAAAATGACTGCCCCTGGACCCCACTGCCATTTATGTGAATAGGTTTGGGTTTAAGTTTGACTTTTAAAAATTGCCTTATAGGGCGCCTGGGTGGCTCAGTTGGTTAAGCGACTGCCTTCAGCTCAGGTCATGATCCCAGGGTCCTGGGATCGAGTCCCGCATCGGGTTCCCTGCTCTGCGGGGAGCCTGCTTCTCCCTCTCCCACTCCCCCTGCTTGTGTTCCCTCTCTCGCTGTGTCTCTCTCTGTCAAATAAATAAATAAAATCTTTAAAAAAAAAAAAAATTGCCTTATACATATTCTGAATTCATTAATTTAATTTTATTTTTCAGTCATTTAAGGAGTTGTAAGTTGGCAGATCCCAAAGGCTGAAACTGTATTTGTCTAACTTATTGTTTTTTTTTTTTTTAAAGATTTTTATTTATTTATTCATGAGAGACAGAGAGAGAGAGAGGCAGAGGGAGAAGCAGGCTCCCAAGGAGCAGAGAGCCCGATGCGGGACTCGATCCCAGGACCCTGGGATCATGACCTGAGCCGAAGGCAGATGCTTAACCACCTGAACCACCCAGGCGCCCTATTTGTCTAACTTGTATATGTCATCCCGTATCACAGACCTGCTCATTAACCTGATTTTGGATACAATTTCCTCTATCACATTGGACATTTCAATTGCATTGTTGCTTTTTAGTGCTAGGGGAAGATTTATGTTATTTTTTTAATATTAAAAAAACTGTCATCTATATCTTTATTTTGCAAAAGTATTGCTTTTAATCTTTTCTTTGATGTTATAAAAATTTTTGTCACATAAACCTTTCCTGTAATATGTTGTAAATGCAAATAGAAGACACAAAGGACAATTTTTTTTCAATATTTTAGCAAAATATTTTAACTGTATTACTTGTTTCATTGCATTTATACCATTGATTTTTGTGTGTTTTCTTTAATTTTAATAATATATTGGCTAGGATTTCAGCAAGAAAATTAATAGCATGCTCAAAACTCTCTATAATCATGATTTATTACCCTCTGTTCTAGCTTTTTCCCCACCTATTAGCTTTTTCTTTAGTAATGTAGACAAATAGGACGACTTATACCAAAGCTTGCCTTTCACAAACTTCCAATCTGCAAATTAGCCTAGTTTGGTTATAATGCCTTAGATTATAAACCACAACATTTTGTGTTTCTTTAATTTAGTACTAATCAGAAGATACTTCCGTTTGTCATTATTAACAGAAAGTTAAGATGCATACCATGGTGAAGAAAAATTTGAAGTGGCAATCTATGCATTTCCAAATGTAATTAAGAAAATTAGACTATTGGGTTTACACAAAAATAAAAAGTTTTGCACAGCAAAGGAAACCATCAACAAAACAAAACAATAGTCTACCAAATGGGAGAAATTATTTGCAAGTGATATATCTGATAAGGGGTTAATATCCAAAATATATGAAGAACTTATACAACTCAACACCCAAAACAAAACAAAAACAAACAAAAAACCAAACAAACAAAAAACACACACAAGTTATTCAATTAAAAATGGCAGAAAACTTAGAGATTTCTTCAAATAAGACATACAGATGGCCTGCAGACAGATGAAAAGATGATCAGCATCACTAATCATCAAGGAAATACAATCAAAACCACAAAGAAATATCACCTAACAACTGTCAGAATAGCTAAAATCAAAACCACAAGAATTCCACTCATATGTTCAATTTAAGAAACAAAACAATTGAGCAAAGGAAGAGAGAGAGAGAAACCAAGGAATAGACTCTTAACTGTAGAAAACAAACTGATGTTTACCAGAGGGGAGGTGGGTGGGTGTTGAGGGAAATAGAGGATGGAAATTAAAGTGTGCCCTTATCATGATGAAATTAAACTAAAATAAAATGAATGAAATGATACAAAAATAAAATAAGGTGAATCCATTTTGAAATAGAAATATTTGTGCAGTGATTGAATGAATAAAAGAATAATGAAAATAGCTATATCATTTACTGAGGTTTTTTTTTTTCTTCTCAAGTTCTTTTTAAATTACAGTTAGTTAACTTCTACAGTGTTATATTAGTTTCAAGTGTAGAATTTAGTGATACAACATCCAGTGCTCATCATGACAAGGGCTCTCCTTAATACTCATCACCTATTTAATCTTTCCTCCAGCCCACCTCCCCTTCAGCAACCCTCAGTTTGTTCTGTATAGTTAAGAGTCTGTTTCCCAGTTTACCTCTCTTCCTCCCCATCCATGATCATCTGTTTTGCTTCTTAAATTCTACATATGAGTGAAATCATATGGTAATTGTCTTTCTCTGACTGACTTATTTTGCTTAGCATAATACTCTCTAGCTCCATCCTCATCAATTCAAATGGCAAGATTTCATTCTTTTTTATCACTGAGTAATATTCCATATTATGTATATCCCACTTCCTCTTTATCATTCTTCAGTAAATGGACATTTGGGCTCTTTCCATAATTTGGCTATTGTTGATAATGCTGCTATAAACATTGGGGTGCATGAATCCCTTCAAATCACATCTTTGTATCCTTTGGGTAAATACCTATTAGTGGGGGGGGGCGGAGCAAGATGGCGGAGGAGTAGGAGACCTGGATTTCGTCTGGTCTCAGGAATTCAGCTGGATAGGGATCAAACCATTCTGAACACCTACAAACTCAACAGGAGATCGAAGACAAGAAGAGCAACAACTCTCTCATCAGAAAAGCGACCACTTTCTGGAAGGTAGGACGAGCGGAGAAGTGAATCCGAGGCGATATTCGGGAGGATAGACGGCGGGGGAGGGGCCTCTGGCGGCCGCTTCTGGCAAGTGATAGAGCCGCGGAGCACAAAATCGGAACTTTTAAAAGTCTGCTCCACTGAGGGACGTCACTCTGGTGGCTAAGCGGGGGGTGGAACCCTCCGGGACAGTGTGGTCTCAGGACCCACGGGTCACAGAAAGACCGGGGGTGCCTGAGTGCGGCAGAGCTCCCAGGTATCGGAGCAGGGAAGCCGGCTGCAGAGGCGGAGCCCAGGTGCGGGCTCTCAGCTCGGGGTTGCCATAAACCGTGATCCGCGGCACAGTCGGGCCACTGCTCCTCCAGCAGAGACCCAACAAGCGGCAGACGCGGGGAGACTCACCTTCCTCCCCCGGGAGGAGCCGCACGGGAGTGCACCGCAGGGATCTGCTGGGTTTGGAGACTCCACCCGGGGTTGGGTGCCAGAGATAGAAACGCGCGGTTACAGGCCCGGTGAGCACGGAGTGCGGCTGGAGACCAGGGAGACGGGAGTGACTGACGGCTTTTCTCTGGGGGTTCACTGAGAAGCGGGGCCCCGAGTTCTCGGCTCCTCCGCGGCGGAGATTGGGAGGCCGCCATTTTCACTCTCCGTCTCCAAAGCTGTACGGAAAGCTCGCAGGGAACAAAAGCCCTGGAGAGCAAACCCGAGCAGATTACTTAGCTGGGAGGGGGCAAGGGCGGGGCAATTCTGCCTCCGGCAAAGACATTTGGAAACCACGGCAACAGGCCCCTCCCCAGAAGATCAGTGAGAACAGCCAGCCAAGACCAAGTTTACCCATCAATGAGAACGGCAGAACTCCAGCTCTAGGGGACTACTGCACATAGAATTCATGGCTTTTTTTACCATGATTCTGTAGTCTTTCAAAGTTAATTTTTTTTAACTGTCTTTTTTTCTATTTTTTTTCTTTTTGAATTTTTCTCTTTCCCTTTTTCAACCAACATCTTATCAATCCCTTTTCTTAAAAAAAATTTTTTTTATTTTTCATTTTTAGAATATTCTATCCCTTCATAGTAGTTACCCGTATTTTTGGCTTATATATATAAGTTGTTCTCTCTTTAAAATTTTGAGATAGTTTCTTCTAACAGATCAAAATGTACCCTAAATCTCTAGTATATGGTATTTTCTATTCCCCTGCCTGATCACATCCTCTCCCTTTTTTTTTCTTTTTTTAAATCCTCTTCTTTCTTTTTTCAAACAACTTCTTATCAATTCCTTTTATAAAATTTTTTATAATTTCCATCTTTACGGTCATATTCCATCCCTTCATCAGATCAACCCTTATTTTTGTACATATATAAGTTTTTCTTTCTTTAAAATTTTGGGAGGCACTTTCTTCTAAAAGACCAAAATACACCCCAAATCTAGTGTGTGGCACTGATCTATATACCAGCCTGATCATATTTGGTCACATTCTGGTTTTTCTGTTGTTGTTGTTTTGTTTTGTTTGTTTTTGTTTTTATCTTTATCTTTTTCTTTTTTTTCTTTTTCTTTTTTCTCTCTTTCCCTTTCTTTTCCCACTGCTTCAGGTTTTTTCTGATTTGTTTAGAGTATATTTTCTGGGGACGTTGTTACTCTGCTAGCATTTTGTTCTCTCATTAATCTATTCTCCTCTGCACAAAATGACAAGACGGAAAAAATCACCTCAACAAAAAGAACAAGAGGTAGTACCAACTGCCAGGGACCTACTCAATACTGACATTAGTACGATGTCAGATCTAGAGTTCAGAATCATCACTTTAAAGATACTAGCTGGGCTTGAAAAAAATATGGAAGTTATTAGAGAAACCCTTTCTGGAGAAGTAAAAGAACTAAAATCCAACCAAGTAGAAATCAAAAAGGCTATTAATGAGGTGCAATCAAAAATGGGGGCGCTAGCTGCTAGGATAAATGAGGCAGAAGAGAGAATCAGTAATATAGAAGACCAAATGATGGAAAATAAAGAAGCTGAGAAAAAGAGAGATAAACAACTACTGGATCACGAGGGCAGAATTCGAGAGATAAGCGATACCATAAGACGAAACAACAGTAGAATAATTGGGATCCCAGAAGAAGAAGAAAGAGAGAGAGGAGCAGAAGGTATAATGGAGCAAATTATAGCAGAGAACTTCCCTAATTTGGGGAAGGAAACAGGCATGAAAATCCAGGAAGCACAGAGAACCCCTCTCAAAATCAATAAAAATAGGTCAACACCCCGACATCTAATAGTAAAACTTATGAGTCTCAGAGACAAAGAGAAAATCCTGAAAGCAGCTCGGGAGAAGAGATATGTAACCTACAAGGGTAGAAACATTAGATTGGCAACAGACCTATCCACAGACACCTGGCAGGCCAGAAAGGACTGGCAGGATCTATTCAGAGCACTAAATGAGAAAAATATGCAGCCAAGAATACTCTATCCAGCTAGGCTGTCATTGAAAATTGAAGGAGAAATAAAAAGCTTCCAGGACAAACAAAAACTAAAGGAATTTGCAAACACAAATCCAGCCCTACAGGAAATCTTGAAAGGGGTCCTCTAAGCAAAGAGAGAGCCTAAAAGCAACATAGACCAGAAAGGAACACAGACAATATACGGTAACAGTCACCTTACAGGCAATACAATGGCACTAAATTCCTATCTTTCAATAGTTACCCTGAATGTAAATGGGCTCAATGCCCCAATCAAAAGTCACAGGCTATCAGACTGGATTAAAAAACAAGACCCATCGATATGCTGTCTGCAAGAGACTCATTTTCGACCCAAAGACAGCCCCAGATTGAAAGTGAGGGGGTGGAAAACCATTTACCATGCTAATGGACACCAAAAGAAAGCTGAGGTGGCAATCCTTATATCAGACAAATTAGATTTTAAACCAAAGACTGTAATAAAAGATGAGGAAGGACACTATATCATACTTAAAAGATCTATCCAACAAGAAGATCTAACAATTGTAAATATCTATGCCCCTAACATGGGAGCAGCCAATTATATAAGCCAATTAATAACAAAAGCAAAGAAACACATCGACAACAATACAATAATAGTGGGGGACTTTAACACCCCCCTCACTGAAATGGACAGATCGTCTAAGCAAAAGATCAACAAGGAAATAAAGACTTTAAATGACACACTGGACCAAATGGACTTTACAGACATATTCAGAACATTCCACCCCAAAGCAACGGAATACACATTCTTCTCTAGTGCCCATGGAACATTCTCCAGAATAGATCACATCCTAGGTTATAAATCAGGTCTCAAACGGTACCAAAAGATTGGAATCATTCCCTGCCTATTTTCAGACCACAATGCTTTGAAACTAGAGCTCAATCACAAGAGGAAAGTCAGAAAGAACTCAAATACATGGAGGCTAAAGAGCATCCTACTGAAGAACGAATGGGTCAACCAGGAAATTAAAGAAGAACTAAAAAAATACATGGAAACCAATGAAAATGAAAACACAACTATTCAAAATCTTTGGGATGCAGCAAAGGCAGTCCTAAGAGGAAAGTATATAGCAATACAAGCCTTTCTCAAGAAACAAGAAAGGTCTCAAGTACACAACCTAACCTTACACCTCAAGGAGCTGGAGAAAGAACAGCAAATAAAGCCTAAACCCAGCAGGAGAAGAGAAATAATAGAGATCAGAGCAGAAATCAATGAAATAGAAACTAAAAGAAGAGTAGAACAGATCAACGAAACTAGGAGCTGGTTCTTTGAAAGAATTAACAAGATTGATAAACCCCTGGCCAGACTTATCAAAAAGAGAAGAGAAATGACCCACATCAACAAAATCATGAATGAAAGAGGAGAGATCACAACCAACACCAAAGAAATACAAACAATTATAAGAACATATTATGAGCAACTCTATGCCAGCAAATTAAATAACCTGGAAGAAATGGATGCATTCCTAGAGATGTACCAACTACCAAAACTGAACCAGGATGAAATAGAAAACCTGAACAGACCTATAACCACTAAGGAAATTGAAGCAGTCATCAAAAATCTCCCAAAAAACAAAAGCCCAGGGCCAGATGGCTTCCCAGGGGAATTCTACCAAACATTTCAAGAAGACTTAATACCTATTCTTCTGAAACTGTTCCAAAAAATAGAAATGGAAGGAAAACTTCCAAACTCATTTTATGAGGCCAGCATTACCTTGATCCCAAAACCAGACAAATACCCCATCAAAAAGGAGAATTACAGACCAATATCCCTGATGAACATGGATGCAAAAATTCTCACCAAAATACTAGCCAATAGGATCCAACAGTACATTAAAAGGATTATTCACCATGACCAAGTGGGATTTATCCCTGGGCTGCAAGGTTGGTTCAACATCTGCAAATCAATCAATGTGATACAATACATTAACAAAAGAAAGAACAAGAATCATATGATCCTCTCAATAGATGCAGAAAAAGCATTTGACAAAGTACAGCATCCTTTCTTGATCAAAACTCTTCAGAGTATAGGGATCGAGGGTACATACCTCAATATCATAAAAGCCATCTATGAAAAACCCACAGCGAATATCATTCTCAATGGGGAAAAACTGAGAGCTTTCCCCCTAAGGTCAGGAACGCGGCAGGGATGGCCACTATCACCACTGCTATTCAACATAGTATTGGAAGTCCTAGCCACAGCAATCAGACAACAAAAAGAAATCAAAGGCATCCAAATTGGCAAGGAAGAAGTCAAACTCTCACTCTTTGCAGATGATATGATACTTTATGTGGAAAACCCCAAAGACTCCACCCCAAAACTGCTAGAACTCATACAGGAATTCAGTAAAGTGGCAGGATATAAAATCAATGCACAGAAGTCAGTGGCATTCCTATACACCAACAACAAGACAGAAGAAAGAGAAATTAAGGAGTCGATCCCATTTACAATTGCACCCAAAATCATAAGGTACCTAGGAATAAATCTAACCAAAGAGATAAAGGATCTGTACTCAGAAAACTATAAAATACTCATGAAAGGAATTGAGGAAGACACAAAGAAATGGAAAAACGTTCCATGCTCATGGATTGGAAGAACAAATATTGTGAAGATGTCAATGCTACCTAGAGCAATCTACACATTCAAAGCAATCCCCATCAAAATACCATCCACTTTTTTCAAAGAAATGGAACAAATAATCCTAAAATTTGTATGGAACCAGAAAAGACCCCGCATAGCCAGAGGAATGTTGAAAAAGAAAAGCAAAGCCGGCGGCATCACAATTCCGGACTTCCAGCTCTATTACAAAGCTGTCATCATCAAGACAGCATGGTACTGGCACAAAAACAGACACATAAATCAATGGAACAGAATAGAGAGCCCAGAAATGGACCCTCAACTCTATGGTCAACTCATCTTTGACAAAGCAGGAAAGAATGTCCAATGGAACAAAGACAGTCTCTTCAACAAATGGTGTTGGCAAAATTGGATAGCCACATGCAGAAGAATGAAACTGGACCATTTCCTTACACCACACACAAAAAGAGACTCCAAATGGTTGAAAGACCTCAATGTGAGACAGGAGTCCATCCAAATCCTAAAGGAGAACACAGGCGGCAACCTCTTTGACATCAGCCGAAGCAACTTCTTCCTAGAAACGTCACCAAAGGCAAGGGAGGCAAGGGCAAAAATGAACTATTGGGACTTCATCAAGATAAAAAGCTTTTGCAAAGCAAAGGAAACAGTCAACAAAACCAAAAGACAACCGACAGCATGGGAGAAGATATTTGCAAATGACATATCAGATAAAGGGCTAGTATCCAAAATCTATAAAGAACTCATCAAACTCAACACCCAAAGAACAAAGAATCCAATCAAGAAATGGGCAGAAGACATGAACAGACATTTTTCCAAAGAAGACATCCATATGGCCAACAGACACATGAAAAAGTGCTCAATATCGCTCGGCATCAG